>NC_041375.1:19281040-19536040 GCF_900634415.1 Cottoperca gobio
GGGACACTGGGGGGAGAACAGATATGCAGATCCTTTCATGGAAATGCTTCATCGTGTTTTAAGGGAACACAGACTCGGTTGTTTTGATTTGTGACGCTGATCTGCGTTACAGCAGTTAGACGTTCTCCGACTACACAACAAGTTTGTGTCTCAAAAAGGGAACTGATCAGTAATGCAATGCGTATGACTTTCACAATCACTGTAGCGGGAAAGTATTGCAATATATTGTGTTTTGATGCATTCAGTGTGTGTGTGTGGGTTAACAATAAAACAATCCTTATGTGATGTATGTCATATATGAACTTACAGTCCACCCTTCCCCTGTCCCTCCTCATCAAACAAACTAAATTGGAGTAATGGAAATCAGTTAGATGTCACAAAGAGCATGAGCCCAGACTGACAAGAAAATAGCCATGAATAACATGACCGCCCTTATTACCCTTCTAGGAAAATACTTAAGAGAGGGATCCAGAAGGAAAAGTAGTCCAGATACACTTTCAGTGTCACGGAGAATAAGAGCTGTTTATCCTGGCCTCAGATATTCCCACATTCCCATCAGCTGCCTCAAAACTGAAATCCAAGCGGTATATCTGTAAGGAATTAAGGGATGGTGAAATATGCTTCTATGCATTAAGAGACTATACTACCCAAGTGCATAAAGCACTGATCAATTCTCAAGCTTTGGCAACGTAAACCCTAATTCTGATAGCTCACGGTCACTTAATGTGTACAACGATGTTCGATAGCACACATCCACTGGAAGGAATTAAGAGAAGAGGTTTGTGATGCCATCTTGAGGAGGTTTACTGACACAGCAAGTCACTAAAAGCACCGTGCACGTTCTTTCAACTGCAAAATAAATATTTGGGTTACATTTCCAGAGTATCGAATATCACTCAGCTGCGTCTACTGTAAGTGAAACGGTGACAAGCAAAGTATTTTCTCAACGGCTTTAATTTGAGATAGATTAACGTCAGAAAGTAAGCGGTCGGGGTTTGATCATTCTTTGCAACAAAAAAAGAGCAAGTATGATCAAATAGACCAAATGTGGCAATAACATATGCTTAAATAGTGCATACAAGATGAATGCTCCACCCATGCCTGGGACTATGTTTGACAGGGTACCATTGAAGAAGCCTTAGCCTCCTTCATCCCTGGAAATCAGTCTCCTACAAAGTTGAAGTAAACTTGAAGTCATGTCCACAGGGGAGACACAATCTCAGCGTACCGGACTGACATCCTACTTTAGGCGATAACGCTGCTTAGATTTTGCTATTTCTTCCGTTACTCATGTTTCTCCTATTGCATCCAGATTGCATCATCATAATATGACACTTGAGAGTGTTTCAGAGGCAGGATGAACCCTCCAGCCACAGCCGTCATCCAGCGGACCAGTGTGAATGTAATGGAGTAAGCTACACACCAATAACAGAAAGATTTTTCTTGATGTTAAAGTATAGGCAATAATAAAACAAAATACACTTATAATAAATTGAAGCTTTAACTTTAATGAAATCGGTATTACTACTTTTACTGAAGTAAAGAAAAACTCATTATTTCTTCCACCACAGAAAAAAAACAACAAAAGCTGAACAAAGTCAGTCTGTCATAATCAAATGAATGAAAAACATGAGCATTCGTGTGCATGATTCAGAAGCTACATTTTAATGGCAATTAAAGCATCGAGGAAGTTCATAGTGTGAACCACACGCATGTCCCCAAATCCATGTTTGCTCAGCAGGTCTGTATACTGGCTCTCTGTCCTCTCGGTCCCCTCCGTCTGGGCAAGCATGTTCAGAGACTGCAGCGCAGAGTGGGGTGTCTGTCCGTCCAACATGGTCTCAGCTATGAACACTGCACTTCCTAAGGCCCAAACAGAAAACATAGTTCATGACCTTAGTGTATAAGCAAATTAGAGAATGAATGCCTAATGAGACACACAAAACAATATCTGTTTTGAGTCCGATACCTCAAATATTAACTGATATTTTGTCTGTTACGGGTTGCTTTACAGACTTTTATTACATTACATTACAGTTCATTTAGCTGACGCTCTTGTCCAAAGCAAACAATCATGAGGATACAACTCCAAACAGCAAGAATCTTGCAAGTACATCATCTTCACATACACATCACATCACGTACAATCCTTTAAGTGCAGAACAATAGCTTCAAATAAGCCAAACAAAAGTGCAACATACAGAAACAATAGAATACAAATTCAACTATTAGCTACAAATAAGCCAAACCTAATGTAAGTGCAACATACAAACAGACTGACTCATAAAAAAACATTTCTAAGCTTTGATTTTTGGAAAGGTTACCTATAGAATACAGAAGTCCTTCAATATTGTGTTGTGTTGTCACACTTTGATGCAGAGCATAGCATCCAGGAGGTTTTCTGTGTGTCTGACATGTGCCGTTATGAAACCACGGCTCTTGAGTAGCAGACTGTACTCAGTTGCGCTCCTCTGTTTCCCCTCGCTCATGCTGAGGGCCTGCAGCAGACCGCGACTAGGGCCGCTTCTGTCTTCATCCAGAAAGATCTCGCTCAGCAGGAGTCCACAGCCTGGTGGCATGGTGCACGTGAAGGATGTTTATGCAGATATACAACTTTAGAAAAATACAGTGGTGCTTTTGTTATTCCTTGTCTCCTTGCATTCCTTTGCTTTAGGCAAAGAACAAAGATCAAGAAGGAAAACAAAAATACCATCAAGTTAGTAGTTCGGCTCGGCTTTGAACTTGCCAGCTTCTTTTATGAGTCACAAAAAAACGCTTTTAAAATCAGTCGAACACTGACGGTAACAGGTTACAGCAGCGGTTTTACTGTGACCTAAGAGTCTGTAGGTTATTGAAACCGCAGCTTATTTTAGAAAGAACTGTAGTTTCGCTGCAGAAATGTAAAACTGCAGACGCCCAAGTTTCACCGCCACACAACAAAGAATGTTACACTAAGCATGCATGAAGTAAACAGAATTATGTTATCATTCAATGTTCAGTCAAAAAAAAAAAAAAGCTTTGAGAATTGTACCTGGTGTGCACGCGTCTGCGATCTTACTCAGCAGAATCTGCACGTTCTCGTCGGACCAGTCATGGAGAACTCTCGCCAGGATGTACAAGTCTGCTTTGGGCAACTCATCTTTAAAGAAGTCTCCTGTGTATACAGAGTGCACAAAGACATGAGTCATAACCACAGAGTGAGATGTTACTTTGATATCCGAGGCCCACAGAATAAGCTAATGGAATTAAATCAGCTTTTTGTCATTGAACGTCAAGATATTATTTCTGATGCGGATGAACAAACGGACCTGCTACAAACGATACCCTGTTGTCCGCGCGCAGAGGATGGAACTGTTCACTCATCTCTACAACTGTTGGCAAGTCAAAAACGGTCACAGACAATCCAGGATGGGCTTTAGTGAACTCGTAGGCCAGGGCACCGGTGCATCCTGGACAAAAAGAAAAAGATGACGTGTAAAAGAATCGTTCTTTACTCAAGGAAACAATTTTAAACCGTCAGGATCTCCTCCTTACCTCCGAGGTCGCAGGCGGTTTTAAAACTGGAGAGGTCGAAGGCTGTTGCTACTGATTTCCCTGTAGCTTTAGCAATGCTGTGCATGGCATTCATGAATCTCAGTTTGACTTCTTGACTGTCGTAGAAAGTGTCCTTTAAATAGAAACAAATGACATAGGAGGAGGAACAAAAATAGCTTCTGTCAAATATTTTCAAATGTTTCCCTCCCCACATTTTATCCATCTGAGCATAGAGATAATCACCTGAAACATATCCTTGGATGTCTTTCCAAAAGCCTTTTCGCGCTGGTTGGCTCCCTCCCGTACAGCACTCTCGAGGTGGGAGAACAGTGGCCACACTGATTCGTTACAATGCTGGATGTAGCCCCGCAGCGAAAAAGGAGCATCAGTCGGCAAAAAGCACGTGGCGAGATCTGCGTTCTCGTACGCCGGCTTCTGGCATGCTGGAGCAGAGACACCATAAAACATGTCAGCGGTTCATTTTAAATTAAGTATTAAATGCCATCTCTTTAAGTAATCATAATGTCATGAAAAACACAGATGAGTGCCGACTGACTTCTCTCTTTGCTCTTCAACAGTCCCAGAGAGGCACAGGCTTCGAGCAGGCATTCAGTGCCCTTCACTGAGGCTTTGATCTCCTGGGCCACCTGTGCTGCATCCAGTCCTGGTCTGCTTTGCAGCAGGTCAAACACACACATCTTGGATGCGGTAAATAGTGCCTGGAACATTTTTAGGAAAGGTAGAATGGAGCCAAGTGAAATTGTATTTATTGTGAATGCAAAGAGGGGTTTTAGACTTCCTGATACTTGCAGATTGTGTAGATCAAGAGAGCTTTAACAACATAGGAATCCACAGTTTATCTCTTAATACCTTTGAGGCTCTGAATCCATCCATCAGATCGATGATTCGCTGCAAGTCTTCTTTTTTCGGTTCACTGTTCTCATTCTCCGTCACATTGAGCTCCTTCACCTGCCCTCTGCTGGTCATCGGTGGTAGTGTTATATTCTCAGCCTCTTCGTCACTTGTGTGTTTAGACAGGCTGTTGACTAACGTCCAGGAACTCTCATCCACTTTACTTCCACTGCCTTTTCTTTTCACCTGTGGAGGGGAGATTGTTACTTATAAATAATGACAAAAGAAAGGTACCAGGTTGTGCTCATAGGGTGAGAGAAACTAACATTATGGGCGGAACTTGCTGATGAGCTGTTCTGGGTATGGTGTGTATAGTTGGCAGATGGGATTTTCTGTCTGGGGTTGTGTTTGGCTGGCAGGTTGGGTGGGGGCTGAGTGAGTATCGAGGTAGTGTGAGTGCCGTTGTGGCTCAGCCAGACAGATGCACTTTCTTGGTCCGAGGAGGAAGTACAGGGGTTGTAAATAAGGTCCAACTGTTTGCAGAAGTGGTTGAGGGGGAAACCCACAACATTGAGGAAGTCTCCGTGCACATACTCCACCAGCATCCCACCAAGAGCCTGAATTCCATAGCCTCCAGCCTTGTCCCTGACACAGACACAAACATGTCACTTATGCAGCAACATATACACTTAAGATTATTACTCAAACACTTGCACACATATACAAATGTGTTGTATGTGGCATGACACTTCTTGTTCTGCTTCTTCTCCAAATGCAGAACAAATCAAATAACATAATCTTGCTGACCCGAGTCCAGTTTTGACAAGGTAAACACAGCTAGAAATAAAACAGGCATCAAAGTCCAAAAAGCAACAGGTTCATGAAGTTCATATCCAGTTAAATGGCCTCCTCTGAACAAATGCATAGTTATGTTACTACACCAAGAGACATCGATAGCTATTGCATTATGTGAAAGTTCAAACGTTCATACTCACATGGGTTCACCGCTATTGATGTACTCCCACAGCATATTTTCAGAGAGATCAGCAAACTTCACCTTTGTTTCTTCGTAGAAGTCAACCAACTGGTAATCCACTTCTTGGTCTGGGGGGAAGGGAGGTTTAGAAATTAAATGTGGCTACCCCTGGACACACTACATTTGGCTCGTAAAGTGTATATATATGTATATGTATGTATATATATATGTATATGTGTGTATATATATGTATATATATCTATATGTATATATATCTATATATATATATCTCTATATCTCTATATCTCTATATATATATATATATATATATATATATATATATATATATATATATATATATATATATATATATATATATATATATATATATATATATATATCTATATATATATATATATCTATCTATCTATCTATCTATCTATATATCTATATCTATATCTATATATATATATATATATATATATAAAATTCAGCTGTGACTTACTTTCTTTCTCGTGGCAGAAGACAATAGCTACGCCAGTGAAGACACTGTGCTCTTTACCACTCAAGCTGAAGGGAAAAATAAAGAAAAGAGTGAATCTGTGAACAAGAACCGTCCCGTTTCTAATGTTTACTAAGCTGAACAATTTAAATGACACTCACCTTGACAGCATCCTGTAAGCATCATCTTTGTCCACTGGCTTTTCAAGAATCATACCATCTACAGTCTGTCGACAAGATACACAAGAATGAAGAAATACAAGACTGGATCATGTCTGGTCAAATGTGCCAAATTGTGGCAAAAATTGTTACAGGGAGGGTCAGCAAAGTGCACTGAAGTAGCATATCATATGACGTGGTTAAGACTAGTTTCAGACAAATAATTGAGTTCAATTGAATAAATTCAACAGTAAAATCATGCTATTTCCAACACTTTATTGCTGTGGATTACTCCTCTCAAGTTGCTTTATTAAACCTAGGTTACATCCCATGACAAAAATGAACATGCTCACAGCCTCAAATGTCAGTGTTAGATACCTTTTATGTTATATAAACCAAACTGTGTCAACACCGTCCAGATATAGGATTGAGATTCTAAATTTCAAATAAAGGTTCTGGGTCGACGTTTGCGGGTTGTGCTACAAACCTGTTGCGCAGCTGCAACAACAACAGCATATATACTTAGAAAGTGGATCGGATGAATGCTTTCACATCTACAGGGCAGGCCCTCGCTCTGATGCGGTCCAGACAAAAACATACAGCATATATTGCAGGGGGTAAGCAGATAAAATACAGTTAAGCTTTCTCGCTCTTACCACAATAGTGTCTGCTCCGATGACTATGTCTGGAGTCTTCAGGTGTTTCTGAAGTAAATGATTACACAAGATGTTATCAATATGTCATTCAACTGGATAATATATACTGTCATACAAAAACAAGCTCGTCTCACAAAGGGCATCCTCCTGGCCACCTCCAGGGCTTTCTGTTTGGCTGTCTCGACAGCATACTCATGAGGTGCTTTGAAAAGTCCCTTGTCAAGAGTTTCTTTGAACCAGGACGGTACCACCTCAAACCGTAAGCCCTGAAATGTACAAGAGGAAAAAAAAAAAGCAACTATAAAATTATACTTTGTGAAGCCGATATATTCATTATGTCAATCATCATTTCAGATAGGCTAAATATCTAGTTATAAATAAAATACTCATTAAGTTCATCAGATAAGACGCAGTAAGAGATGTGACTAATCCTGTTCACTCAGGGTTTCTCAAGCTTATTGTACTGCACATGAGCTTGCTTGATATACTGATTGGATCAGGAAAGTCAGATACACCTACATGCGTTTGATTTGTTATTTCTTTGTATATACAATTGTGTAACTTTGGTTTAATTAGTGAAAAGTAATTGTTAAATGATGTCTAAATTCACACCATGGTTTGACAAATCTGTAAAAGCTGAAGACAAGATATATATATTTATTATATATATATATATATATAAATATATATATATATATATATATATATATAAATATATTTATTATATATATAAATATATATATATATATATATATATATATATATATATATATATATATATATATATATATATATATATATATATTTATTATATATATATAAAATTCCTAGAAGTTTAACCAGAGTGCAACATACCGCATTGCTGAGAATCTCCAGTCTCCGAGGAGAAGCACTAGCCAGCACAACCAGTTTACCGGTGAGCTTTGAAATGACAGGGTTCAGCACCATGGTGACCTTCTCGGTTAACTGCCCCTGAAGGGATGAAGTTAAACATTACATATGTGGCCTAGTTCATGTAAAAGACTCAGCAAAAGAGTGCGAGGACTGGTGCAGGTGCTCAGTTATGCACCGTCAGGAGGACCGGTTGTTATATTGCTGAAACAACACAACAATCAATTTTGATAATCAGTTAAATAATTCATCAAGGAAAAATACCAAACATTCACTGTTGCTTCTCAAATGTAAGGAGTTGCTGCTTTACTCTGATTTAAATAATTTAAATTGTATATTTTGTTCTTTGGACAAAACAAACACATTACTTTGTGCTCTGGGATATTGCAATAGGAATTTTTGTTTTATGTTTTTAAAGGTTTATTGACCAAACAATTAATCTATAATAAAAAGTAATCCAATAGTTCTCATACATACATAATGGAACAATGCATTCAAAAAAGACAATGAGTAGAGCTGTTGTAAAGTACTGTAAACACACTGATACTACACATGGTTATTTAATGTTTGCATTAAGCTACTGCAGCATAAAGTTAGCCATGTACATGAAGTTAGAGCTTTCCCAAACAACTGTGCCTCATGCAACAGTGTTTAACTTTACTGCACCTACATAATAAATATGTGGCTTTTCCGAAAGTAGATAGTTAACGTTAACCAGGTTACGCTAAGTAATAGCCTAACGTCACATGTGTTACATACGACATACAAAATTCAAAACTCTGCTATCCTAAATTGTTTCCTTGGTTGTTAGCTAGCAGCTAATACGTCAACTCACTGTAACGTTTGGTTAGCGGGTTCACCCCCAAAGAAAGTGACACTGTTGAATGAACAAAGTCATTTAAAAACACGTTTCATCGTCTCAGGGAAACATTACAGGAGACATGCAGCCTAACTCTTACCTGGTCCAGTCTGGAAACTGACCGACAGTGATAGAAAGCTTCTTGAGACAACCAGCAAAGGGACGGCGCATACGTAATGACGTCATGACGTGGGCGGATCCATGGTTTGCACACTGACTGTGAAAAGGAGTGTGCAAGTGCACATGCAACAACTACGTCTACTACCACTATTATGACTACCCCTAATAATAATAATAATAATGATGATGATAATAATAATAATAATAATAATGTTGATGACAATAATAATACTAATAATGATATTCAAAAAACAATAAAAGTTCAACACATTAAATACACACACACACACACACAGCATACATATATTTACAAAGACATACAGAGATAATGTTAAAATCTTAAATGTTTGGTAAGAGAAGGTTTATGGGTTACAAAGAGTTTAATTACATTTCATTTACACTTATATTTACATATGTTGTCACAAATGAGTATTATGATTCTTGTGGCAGAACTGCATATACCATAAAATAACAAATGCAATGATTTTAAGGACTCAGCTGCTGTCAATGTTCATTTGTTCTATGGTGCACATAAAAAAAACTGAAGCAAAATAATTTTGAAATGGTTATACTGTATGTTGTAAGAGCTTGACACTCAGGGCAACACACTTGCTGTCTTCCGCTCACTTCCCTTTGTCACGTCTAGTTTACTCTTTAATCTCTTTCTCTCATTCCGTCTCTCTATGCTGTGGCATCAAAGAACATCTGTTTTCTCACAAAGGTTCTCTTTCCGGACTTTCGAAAGCAATATGCGTCGAGTGCAAACTCTCTTTATGCTCCATCTTCATCGAGTCCACACTGCTACTCAGGTTCTGCAGATGAATGATCTGTCTCAGCTTTTGTCTGAATTCCTTGCAAGCAAAGTAGTAAATGAAAGGATCTAAGCAGCTATTCAGGCAGCTGAAACAGAGGGACAGTTTGTAGGCCATGTAGAGAGACTGCTTATAGAAGAGTTTAATCACAATGTGAGTCAGCAGGAGGATGTTGTTGGGAGCAAAGCATAAGGTGAAGACCAGGAGAACAATGATGGCCAGGCGTACCGCTTTCTTTTTCTTGGATGTCTTGGCATATCTGCCCAGTTCGCGTATGACGCTGACATAGCAGAATGTCGTAACACAGAAAGGGAAGAGGAAGAGGACGAACACCATGCTGAAGACGAAGCCTAGCCAGGCGTACTCGGTCGGGAGCATTTCTTTCTTCAGCACGTCAAAGCATGTGATAATCCTGAGTTCAGGAATGTCAAAGGTCAGATCTGTGGTCATCAGCGGGTGCAGAACGCTCAGGACTAAACCCCACATGAAGAGGCAGCCGATGAAAGCAAAGGACTTTTTCTGCATTTTTCTGAACAGCATGGGCCAGACGACGCCGAGGTAACGATTAATTGCAATGGCCATCATGGTCAGGATGGAACAGTACATATTGGTGTAGAAGACAAGGGTCATGACACTGTAGGATGTATAGAAGAAGAAGAATGTTTTATTTAATCACTGCTTAAAGAAAAATGAAGGATGAGAAGAACAATATTGTTTGTCTGTTCAATATAAAGCTTCAGCCACCAGCCGGCTTGGCATAAACACTGGTTATCTCGTTTGTTTCATCCACACAATAATTGTACAAAAGGACCAGTTGAAGAAAGGCCCATAACTCATTAATACAACTTTTACTCTTCAGTTTCTGTACAGATGAAACAAAAAAGATATGTGTTTATTTTGAGGCAGATTGTGTTACTTTTGTTACAGTGCCAGTGTTATGCTAAGCTAAGCTAATCAGCTGCTGACTGTAGCTTCAGATTGAACAAATAAATATGAGCGTGGTAATATCTTTCTCATCTAACTCTTGGCAAGAAAGCAAAAAAGGTTTCCCAAAATGTCAAACTATTCCAGCCAGCGGCCTGTGGATATACATATATTTTACAATTCCCTGCAAGAATAAAGAGTACCTGCACATATTGGTTCCCAGAGTCCAGTGGAATCCTTGGAGCTGGTAGGCGATCTGAAAGGGCAGGGCAACCCCAAGGGCCAAGTCGGTGAGGGTGAGATTAATCATGAAGATGACGGAGGGGGTCTTGGGGGAGGTACGGAAGACGAGGAGCCACATGGAAAGGCCATTTCCTACCAGGTTAATGACAGTGACGATCATGTAGATGACAGAGATGGCAATGCTTGTGTTTACACTCTCAAGCAGGGACCGTGTGGCGCTGTCTAGCTTGAAGACGGTGGAGTTCACCATCATGGCTTCTCATTACCTGTGTGAAGGGGTTTAAGAAAGGCTTGTGAGACTTGTGTTTTTCTTAAAAATACTGATGCAAATAATGCAGCGTTACATCGTCATGTAATTGTTTTTGCAATATTTTAATAATAATGCACACAACATCAGATAACATACACCACAAGAAAAAGGAAAAACACACTAGACTATGAAGGTATGCCTGAAGATTGCAATCTTGTTATGTTATACAGACCAACACAACTGTGCTGTAATGTTTGTGTGCGAGCGAAAAAGAACAAGCCTGAACTGTGGTGAAGCGTGCCAACGGCTTCTGTGGTTAGCTCGTGTTTATCCACTGGTTGTACAAACGACGTGAAAATGGAGAGTAGACTCACAACTGCCAATGATTATATTATAATAGGCGCAAAATGGGAGGCGAGACAAAAAATTACAATGTGACATTTGATACTTCTTCATTCTGAGGAATACACAAACTGTGACATATTGCGGTCACCACAAATGCAATCACAGTAATATCGACACACATCACTGAGCCATTATTATCATGCAATGGAAAGTACCCATTACCACAACAAGGATGACATTTTACTAAATGTAACAGTTTACTGGTAACATATCAGGAAAACATCTTGTGTTGCAATAATGATAATAAACAGTTATAATAATTCCCCCCGCTAAAGATCTAAATAAGCATGTTAAATAAATAAAGTAAGTTTGTTCCAGATCAAATTATTGTATCACTAATGAGAGTAAGCATTTATACTAAGATGTTTTTACATTTATACTTTCAGAACAAACTCAGATATGTCACATGCGACTGTGTGTATAATGTACTAATATCATACCTTTAATCCAAGTCAGTTGTTTAGTTCTTGTGTAAACGGTGAGTTGTTTGTGTTTATGTGTGAAAAAGCTAAATACAAATATTGTTCAAAAATATCAAATAAAAACATACATTTATTATCTTTTCTTTTGACTCGTGATATTAAGTTGCTGAGCACATTTAATACATTCAATGTTGATGAAAGTGATTTTGATTGACAAGTTAAAAGTACGTGTAGCAGAACATATTAAGCAACTGACACGTGGAGCAGTTTAGGCACATTTCAGGTCAATATTCAAAATGTAAAAACAAACATATTTACAAGGTTTTCCTTATTAATCATTATACTTCTGATACATCTCAGTGAAAGTCGGCTGAACACTCACCTATGAACACAGAGGCAGAGGAGACAAAAGGCATACAGTACGAGTGTCGGTTAAAGATGAACGTAGAGATATTTTGACTGCTGGCAAAATTCAATTTTAACGTGAGGGAGGAAATGGATCATGTGACAATCGTTTCATCCTACAAACTGCAGCAACAGCCACTAGTTGGAGATGACATGTTGAAAAAGTCCCCACATGCTCACAGCATGGAGAACACGCACACACACTCACCTTGTGGCCGATGAATTATCTCTACAATCCCTAAAACTATAGCTATAAACGTGAGAAGACTGAACACTATGTGTGTGTATGAAAAGGAAAGTACTAGTTACACTAATATTGAATGTCGTGGGAGTTCTTTGCGTGGCAAAAAGTGTAACTTTCACTTTTACTCATTATCAGTCTGTGGAGCCTCTTGTCCACAGTCCGTTACAGGGATGACAGAGAGAGAGTATAGTGTCACACACACAGCTTTATTCGCACACAGGTAAATTGATATTACAGGCACCGCTGACAGGTCGCTCTCCTGTCCGCTGCTCTCCAGGCTGCGCTGCTTCGTGGCTGAAGAAGCATCTCCGTCTCCTCTGGAACCCAGCCTACTGCAAGAGACCAGAACCAGGCCATCACCATGCATTTATTATGTGACTGATTACCTGATTCCGTTCAGCCATCTGGCCTCCAGCTGGGACACTCCTGTCTCTCCCCAGCAGCCGGCGCCCTAACCACACCTCACTGCCACACAGTCATATCGCTGCTGTGATTTAAATGTTAGAAGAAACGAAAAAGATGTCTCAAAACAATTCTTGTGACACGCAAAAGGAAAATCCCTTAATGACGGTTGAGATTGACTTGGATCACAAAGAATAAAGATTCTTAACTCAACCATACTCCCATACTGAAACTCACACTTACACATTTACAGTTTTAAAGCCAAGTGACACAATATCACCCCCCCCCCCCCCCCCCCCCCCCCACCTCCCCCTTTGTTCACAACATGGACGGGATGTGTTCTTATGCTCATGGCTTCCTGTTGATCACGACACTTCTGATTTATCTGGGTGACAGTGCCATAGACGCCATCAGTGAGAATAATATGTTTGATATGATAAGATACAGAACATTGCATACAAAGATATTGTCATCATACAGGAAAGGTTAAAACAAAATACCAACCGTCTTCAGAAAGAAACAAAGGTTGATATTTATCTTAGCTTTGGATAGCTGCATATTCATATGTGCTCATACGTCGTTAACTATAATTGAGTCATATCTGCCATTCGTAATTGTGTAATATGGGCAGTGCTGCAGACGAATGCTGCCTCACCCAAACTGTCAGAGAACTGAAACACTGATTTAGTTTCATTTAACGGTACAAGAGGTTTATTTTCTCACAACTCGAAGAAAAGAACTAACAATGGTACAGGTATAATAGACAAATGTTTAGGTCATATGCATAAATAATATAAGGCTTGATAAACAGATGTATTACTTTACCAATATTTGTGGCTCTTCAATGAACATTTTGCTTGACAGAATGAATAGAAAACCCAAAGCACACAAGCATAGAAAACGTATCATTTTCAGTTAACAGTGTCATACTTTGCAACTTTACATTTGATTTCTAAATGCTTTATAGAAATGTAGAGAATGTGTTCTTCTTGGCTCACGGGTGATCACGTACAAAGCTTTGTTCATACAACAATTATTGTCTCTGTTGGATGACACCGTCGAATAAGATGACCCAAATGTAATAAGACACGCACAAACTAGGAAAGAAAAGCGGTAACACGTCGTCCGTTGTATGGATAATAACTCTTATTCCCTCTCATTGGCTCACCTTTACACACAAAAATACACACAGGATTTCATCTGTGACACTTTCTACATACACTGTTTGTAAGTTGTACTTACGTTATATATCATTTTAATAAAATCTATAAGCTTAATAAGAACATCCAGGTTCAATCTACGAAAGCTTAGTTAGAAGATCGGTTGCAGAGGATGAGGTAATGTTTTTAACCAGCTACCACAGTTGAGCTGCCTCTTACCACAACATTTTGACTGACCGTTGTGCTATCCTAAAGGTAACTATTATTATTTACCCCTGTTCTCAGCATTCTTCACATGGTTCATTTCAAGGATTCTTTAAATACTAAACAGTGACACAGTTAAAATATGTAGTGTGTACTAAAAATGTTCATGCTCCAGCAAAAAACAAAAAACCTTAACCAACATTCAAAGCTCTGAATTCTGGTACATCTAATACTGATGAAAAGACTGTTTGCTTTTGAAGTGCCTATCTCCCTCAATGGAGTATATTTATTTTTAAAAGCTCAATGATAACTTGTCACACTTGTCACCATCAACTGGAAGCTGAATCCTTCATTTGTATTTCATATAAATATCCAGACTGCTCACTGTTCATCTTTGCTTTTCTCGAAAACCTTCTCCAGCCCTGTCGCCAGGTTGACGGCCTCGTAGCAATGCTCCGTGCCGGGTTCAGGTGAGTGGCCGGCGGGGATGCAGTCATAGCCTTTGCCTGCTGAGCTCATGCGCTTCCTGTTGCGTGCGCCCGGCTGATAGAGCTGCATCGCAGGACGGTCCTGCAGAGAGACGAGAGAGCAGAGACATGGGAGAGACAAGCAGCACACATTTTGAATGAACAAATAAACACATACGTACTAATTTGGCTTCTTTACCCGCTTATTCTTAAAACTAGTGTATCCCAGCATGCACTGGGCTAGCAGCTACAGAAAACACCCTTTTCACCGTTCAAATGCATTTCTGTATGTACATCAATAAGTGAACGCATGGTGGTGGAATAATGATGATAACTTATAATAACTTATTAACTAAACAATGTGTTTAATGCTAATGTTCTGATCTGTAATATATATGTTTTTATCTGTAGAAAAATCATCCATTCATTCATCCCTCCATCCCTGAATGATCGCCACTAATACATTTATTTTCTATTTCACAAACCAAACACAGCTACACATACAAACATGCCATTATTCTTACGAGCAATTTAGGGTCTCACATTCACCTGATTTGCATGTTTTTGTTCTGTGGGGTGAAACTGCAGCACCTGGAGGAAACTTATATAAACACGGGTAGAACTCCACACAGAAAAAAACTAAAGGCAA
This sequence comes from Cottoperca gobio, assembly GCF_900634415.1. NCBI lineage: Eukaryota > Metazoa > Chordata > Actinopteri > Perciformes > Bovichtidae > Cottoperca > Cottoperca gobio. Next base: position 19,296,176 of record NC_041375.1, read on the forward strand.
GAATCAAACCCTGCGCCTCATAGTTGAGAAATTAAATGTCATGTAAATGGCAAACTTTTCTCTTTTTTTTACATGACATTTAGAAATAGGCTTACTGAAGAAAGCTGATTGTAAAGCGATTAAGTTAAGATAAGTGCTTTATCTCAGGCCTGAAAGATATGACACAAATGCACTGAAAGTAAAGAAACATGATTTCTCTGAGTTGATGATTATCATCTGTAAAAAAAACAAAAAACACACATATCAAGCAACATCTGAAACAAAGATATATGTCAACATCATGACACAAAGCAATTAGTTGCCACCTTCCCCCCCATCTCATGCTCACCTTGTCGCTCACCTTGTTTCGGAGGCGTTCCTTCCTGTTACCCAGGTCCTCCCTGTCCTCCTTTCCCAGTTTGTCTCCATTGTCAGGACAGTAAGAATAGCCATGATGATGCCCCTCTTTCTTGGCTCGGTCCTGGCAGTATCCCTTCCCCCATTTGGTCTCATCTTTGCGGCGCATAAATTTATCAAACTCATAGTGGTGTCGCTGTCGTTTCCTCTCTTCGTCTTTTCCACGGTGATCCTTCTCTCTCTGTCTGCGGCCGTGCTGCTCTCTCTGCTCCTTGTCACTCTCAGGCTGACCTCTAGTGGTCAGAGTGGGGATTGCATAGACACCACACATAATTATTTTACATACATAGTTGTTATTATTAGAATTATTGGTACCACTTTGCAGTAAAGTGTATGATTTCTTTTTTCTGCCATAAAATAAAGATGTAATTTCACATTTAAAACTATTTTACCTATAAATGATAGGTTGAAAAACAAGGTTTTAACAACATTAAACATATAATTTTCTATTGTTTGTGTATGTTGTAGTAATACATTTAATAAGAGACCATTATTTAGTGATGGCCCTGCTACATTAGAAGAGTTTAATGATTTGTCAGTGTTTAGGGAATAAGATATTAATGCTTTACATTTTACCAACTATGCAATTAGAATAAATATAATTTATATTTGTATTGCCAGGTTGTGAGCTTTGCTGGCTGAAAATTCCACCTACTCAGTTGTTTAAAGTTGCTCTTTAATTCTTTAATTAATCAGGCCAGACTCACCTCACTGACCCCTGACCCCTGACCCCTGACCCGCTGGAATAAAGCTTCTTACTGACACTGAAAACTGCAGGATTGATGTCTTATTGTAAGATATAGGCTTTACTGATCTCCTCAGTAAAGCATTATGGGGTTTTCACATTATATGACACGATATCAAGCTACAGTTATAAATGTTAATATTTACATTTTGTTGTAGATGCTCCACAGCCTTCCAATATTAAGGTCCTTTCAGGTTGAATAGGACAGTTGTTAAAAAAAGAAGACATATTAGCAACGTCTCCACGATCCTTACTTTTCTTTGGGGTCCTTCAACTTTGTTTGTCCTCCAGTTTTCTCCCATTTGCATCTGTCCAGCTCGCCAATGTCGCTTTTGTCCTTCATTCGGTCCGAATCCACGTCATCGTCCCTGTCACTCTTCTTCAGGAGCTTGATATGCAGATAATACAGGAACAACTCCATAACTACATGCTACTGCATTGTCCAAACAACTAGGATAAACAAGTATGAACATATCTTGTTTTAGTGATGAAGCATTACCTTGATTTTGATGTCTTTATCAGACATTTTCTTCTGCTTTTCTGTGTCTTTTCGCTTGCGTCTCTCCTCCTCTCGTCGCTTTCTCTTCTCCTCCTCCCTTTGCCGTTTCTTTTCAAGCTCTCTTCTCCTCCTCTCCTCTCTCTTCTCCTCTCTTATTCTCTGTAAGAGGAGGTGTGCCGCATTAAAGGAGAATCTGGACATTTTTCAAAGCATTTTGGCAGTAATAACTTTTAATTTATGCATTATCAATTTCTTACCTGCTTCTCAATTTTCTTGTTTTTGATGTACTCCAACAGCGGTGTTGTCCGTTTGGCTGAAAGCAATCAAAGGAGGAGAAAATGGAGACAAGTAAAGAGAAGTTCATGTGTTTTCTTTTTGGCTCATATAGACCTGAATCTTGATAATTATGGTACTGTACCTATGAGCTCTCTGGTCTTGGCCTCTATCTCTCCCAGCAGAGTCTCAGGGTTGGCCATAGACTTCTCCTCATCACAGGAGTAGTTCTCCAAGAACCGCTTATATTCTGGGTCTGAGGGGGTGTCAGATGCAGGATGAGAATATAATATTTTAAAAAATCAAGGTTTTGATTTCCTCTTAAATCCATGCAGGAATATTATAATAACAAGCTGAATATTATGTTTACTGGACTGTATATCAGGGTCTTTGTATTGCGTTACCTTCTTCAATGCTCCCAGTTTTGGCATCTTTCTTTTTTAGCTTCTTCTTGGAGATTTTCTGGAAGGGGGCAAACTCCACCACTGCAGGATACTCTTGGCCTGAGCAAATATTAAAATAAAAGGGAGCTCATAATTTAACAGACCAATAATCAAATAGTAACAATGGCAACAAAAGCTCTAGAGCCGCCTCACAGTCCATAAAATTCCGCCTGTAGCTGTAAAACAAACACATCTCTGTTTGAATTTAATATTTGCAGAATATGTTGCTGTGTGTCCGTCTTCAATGCCACCAAAGTGTAACTGAGTTTAAACAAAGAGAAATACCTTTGTTGTCGATAAAGACGTAGCCATCAAATCGGTCCCTGAACAGAAGGATATCTTCAGGGTTTTTGAAATTGATATATGCTCTGGAGAACAAGTGGGGATAGAGACTGTGGAGAGAGAGAGACAAAGAGGGAGAAGTCATAAAAAGTATCATGTAAGGGGAAAAGCAACAAGATCTGGTATCCTAAACACAAGTATAGTGCAAGTTATTGTGTTGATTAGATAAAACAGTTATCATGATTACCTTTGATCAGCTGGAAAGAACTCAAAATAGTCATAGGAAGGAAGTGGACTGAGCTGTTCCTCTAGCAGGTCCTTTGACAGGCTAGGTGGAAGCCTTCGAATCACCACCTGTAATCGAGTGTAAATTGCAGCATTTCTTAAACTGTACAGACAAACTGCTACTTTGATATTAACTTTTTATTTATTTAACTGTGTGTTTTAAATTATTTTACTTTATGGAAGTGCAATACTAACTGCTTGCGTACACATTTAACTCCTTCAACCTCTCTGACCTATCAATGTGCCAGTCATTAGAAACCCATGCTCTGCAGGCAAACATTGTTCAAACCCTCTGAACTTTATTTTGAATTCTAATGGTGACACCAAAGTTTTGAAAGATACCAAATACATCCTTAAAAAATACAAAAATGTAATACACTCAAATGCACAACCTGCAGATGGACCTCTTGATATTTCATACCTAAACAATTACGTCAATATGCTGAATAGTGTAATAAATAGTAATAAATGATTGCAGCATTACTCTGATTCACACGTTACCTTGGTAACTCTTTGACTACTTTGGACATAACCGGGATTACAGGGCGTAACATGTTGTGATTTAAACCATAGACGATGCAAGTAGTCTTTTTTAGTCAGTGTTTACATCAAATAAAGTCTGAGGGGAATGTGAAATCTAAAAGGTTATGAGATTATAGGTCTAGCTTCCTCCTCATGTCGCTGTCCGCGGTGCTGAAATGATCCCACCTCCCTCCATGTCTGTTTTCCACACAGCGTAAACAATGCGACACACCGCAAACGCTCGGCTACCCACCTTAGTAAAAACCTCTTTCTTCTCTTCTTTCTGCTTGAGGTTCCCAGGAATGTTTTCCTGCTCTCTTGGGATGTCTCTAAATTGTATCTCCACGATGCTTTTCTCCTTGCCCACGGTCATTTGGTCCTTTTCAGACCTCATTTCTCTCCATCTCCCTCTCGCCCGTGTTAAATTAATGTGTACTCGCGAGAGTATAGTAGTATCGCGAGGTTTAGACAGAGATTGGATATCGTGTTACTTTGAACTGTGTCTGTAGCGTAGCCATATAGGTTCTGTGAAGCCCACATATACATACAGGGTGTGCAACAAAATGGGCACGAGCAGCCCATTTTGCCATTTTTGAATTTATTTTATTGTTGGATTATAACCATCGATAGGTTAATGCACGCACCACTTTGTTGCAGCTGGTGGGTGTGGGTGATTTTAAGCATTAAAGTATTATCTTAACCTGTTATAATACAGCATTTTGTAGAATCAATCTACAAAAGAAAATAGTAACTGAAGTTATTAAATAAATGTAGGAGTACAATATATCGTAGTGTAGTAGAAGGAGGCCAACAAAGTGGCAACATATGTTAATACTAAAGTAAAGTAGACCTACAAGTTGTAAGGAGTATCATATAATGTACTTCGTTACTTTCCAACTTTTTGTCAACAACAATCCTAATTTATGCAAATATTTGTAATGTAAAGTGCAAATTCAACCAACAAGGACACCACTTTAATAAATGTTTATACAGCCGTTGTGTAAATATCATAATCAAACGGAGAAATGCATAAATGTCAAACATCAACTTATTCTTTACGTAACCCTGCTCCATCACTGCATTAAAGATGTTAAATAAGGAGCAGTTTATGCACCAACAAGTAGGACTACATTGTGCTCATCAATTAATGTCCCAGTGTCACTACTGCAGGTTGTTAGGCAGTCTCGCAGCCTCCGGTGTCATCGTGCAGGTCCGGAGTCTGGCTGCGGGGCTTCATGCTGAACTGGTCCGCACAGTGCGAGCCGCCCGGGGTGGCGCTGCCCGCAGAGCTCCAGCATTCAGGGAAGGAGGACTGGCTCACTGACCGCCCGTGGACATCTCGGCAGGGAACTGAGGGAACCCAAAACACATGTCCACAAATATAACTTTCCAAATTGAAACATGGGGCATTGTTTTAGCAGACTGAATTGTAAGCAGTTTACCTTTGTTGCTTTCTAAGCACATACGAGACATTTGAACAAATGGATCTGAAATATATTTTAAAGCTGGATCACTGAACTCTGTAAAAGCCCGATGGGCACCTTCATCACATGAATCAGGAGCAGGGAATTTATATAAACTGACAAACTCACCACTGAGGAAAGTTTGTCTGCCATTGCTGGTTTTCAGACACAGCCGAGGTCTCTCTGGTGTCGACACGGAGCTCTTCAGGCTGGGGACAAAAGTGGAGCAGGTGTCCAGGTCCCGGCAGACCTTGTCTTGGGTGTAAATGACGGCGGATTTAGACGGAGTACAGCCCATCTCTCCTGAAGCTACTACGGCCGCTCTCCATTAGAAAAAGGTCCGTGAGACAAACGGGAAAATACTGTATCTGACCTGTGACTGCGAAGGGATGAGAGGAGTCGTGAGGGTGGAAGACCTCACTCCTCCCCTAAACCGGAGAAGGATATTAGGGAGGATGGTCTTAGCTCCAGTCTGTTTCACACTACATCAAGGCTACAGAGATGAGTGTTCTCTGGAGGGGTTGGCATTAAGAGGGAATTTCTGTTTTACGTTGTTATAGCTTCTTGCACAGGATCTGCAATGGATTTACTGGTTAAAAGGTACTGCTACTAATCTTCACCAGATTAATTAGCAAATTATATTTGGTTTAATTCTATACCTAATAAATATTCTATTCTATAAGGGCAAATATCAGGATAATTGCCATGCCATCTTAATGACTACTAATACATCCCACTGTAAAATGATTGTCTTATTTAGACATCAGAGCTATGACCTACAGCATCTCAATGAGGATGTTGTCAATATGATGGTTGGTAGAAATTAATTATTCATTTGCCAGCCCTATTGCCATTAAATGTGTTCTGTGGGTTTAACAAATTGGACCACTTTATTCTGATAAACACAACACACATACATTCTTAAATATTTCAAGAAAAGCGCATGGTTTATTGTAAGAATTACCAAGAATTGTTTTCACGAAAAAGCGGCTTGTATTTAGCTGGCTCTTTATTCAACTTGTAAATCCACAGGTTAAGCAACACGGAGGGTTCTGCCATAGGCAGTAATAAGTGACTTTAGTCTTTTAGATGTGATGTGAGGTGTGCAGCTGTGTTTGCTCTTTTCAATCAAGTGTCAGAGGGTCACATGTTCCCAGTCATCCGGCTCAACCCAAGGTCCAATGCTAAACCAAGTACTCAACCCCTTAACCAAGGCACATGTTAATCCCCCTTTTAAAGTGCATTCTCGCAAATTGTATGTGATGTACAGCAGGTGCCGTGTAAAAATTCAGCCACATTTTTACTTACGCTCATAATAGTCACACTGGCATGTTCTGTTTTATCACTTACAGAAAAAAACATTTCTAATGCACGAGAGGGGGAATCCACAGGAAACCTTTGGTGGAGGACAGGTGCCAAAGTTTTGATTTGATAGTTGTCCTTGAGCTTGGACATGTGTACCTATGACGACCTGTTGCTACGACAGTTCCACCTCCTGACAGGACGAGATCATGTGCTGGTGTCCGACAAGGTGTCTAACATGACGTCACTCTCATACATATCGCACTCCAGGGTTAAAGAGAGTCGCAGCGGCGTCTCCAGCAACATCTTGTCCTGATTTGACAGTGGCGTTTCCAAGGACATGATGCTGGGGCCTTCCGATCTCGGTGTGGCTTGTAGTTCACCAGCCTCCGATGTGTTGAGCATCTTCATCAGCGCCGGAGTGTTCAAGCTGCCTCGCACCTTGTCATTGATGTCCGTGCCTTTGTGGAAGAAGAAAAAATGACAACAAATCAATTTACAGGCTTAAAATATCTTCTGGTGTCTTAGAACAGATATTTGAACATTTGCAACAAAGTCGAATTTTGGCTGACCCACGTGAAAAGAAATTGTCATTTGTCTGCAGATAGTTTGGAGATATCTGCCGCTGAGATTTCTGTTTGTGGTACTCACAGCAAGGGAAAAACAAGATATCTTTCCAAAGACAATGTCCCAGTTGCTCTGGATAAACACAGTAACACGCTATCAAGAATTGTCATGAGCACTTATCCCTCAGTATGAAGTAGTTCCAATAACAACTCATATTACTGCAGTCAGTGAAAAGTGTGGGAGGAAATTAGACAATACCAATACAGATTTTACTTTTCTTTTCAACTCAGCCTCATAAAAAGCCAAGGGGATAAAATGCAGAAGAATTGAACTTTTTATCATTTTCAAAGATAAAAACAACTCCTCTGACGTTTCCTACTTATATAGGCATCTGTGTCACCGATGTACATCTCGATACAGTGGCCAAGCATAGTCACGGAGAAAGTGTCGTCCCTTTTCAATCCAAGTGCCTGCACAGAAAGAAACCAAACCAACGTCAAGCATTTCTTACAAAAACATATCTGTTCACATAAAGAACTAATAATTACAGCGTCGCCGTTTTGCCTCTGCTAACCAGTCGAGTTTACATCAATGTCTGTCATTATTTATCCTACTAGACTTTTGCATATGAACTATGGTCAAAAACATGTGTTGTGAGAGTCACAGTGACCTTGACCTTTGACCTCCAAAATCTAAATCAGTCCAAGTGGACATTTGTGCCAAATTCGAAAAGAAATTCCTCCAGTTGTTCTTGAGAGATAGAGTTTCCGAGAATGGGACGGACAGACAACCCGAAAACATAATGAAAACAAAAATTAAATTTTTACCCCTCGGACTATTGAAAACAAAAAACTTCTTTCTGTATAACCAAAACCTTTCACTACACAAAATCTTTTTTATGTGGTCTTTATTTTCATATAACCTTTGTACAGCTGGTCGTGTTTATGTGCACTTGTAAGCAGTATTTATTAGTTTGGTCTGAAAGCTTTTGTTGTTTTGTAAAAAGAGAGCTACCTTTTCAAAAAAGTTACCCTCAATGACACTTCACTCTGTCTCCTTTAAAAGTTCTCCTCTTCCTTCTTGAACTCTTAGAGGAGGCCATCAACCATCCTTTGTAGAGGCAATTCTAAACACTCGTTACTCAAGGTTTTTAAGTGAGAAACAAAACCCTTAAGGACTGAAGAAAAGGCACTATACCGTGTGAAAGTAGTCGATAGCGCTCTCAAAGTCGCCCATGAGGCTGTGCACGTATCCTATGGCAGCGTAGGTGGAGGCGTGCTGAGGGATTAACACCAGCGCCTGCCGGTGGTACTCCAGAGCCTGGTCGTACTTTCTACAGAAACAAACGCCGCAATGTACAAAGTCCACATCAATGGATTCAACAAAATATCATGTTTGCAGAAATGTGACAAAATACATTTTAGCAGTAGAACATTTGAAGGAGCTCAATTACTAAGTGATGTTTAGTGATGGAGTGACAGCAAATATAACTGATGGATCCTGATAAACAAGGTCTGAATAACATCTACAGACAAGGAATGTAATAGCAGCAACAATTTTCTAACTTGTGTCTTTCGTAGGCAATGGACTGCTAGAAGGGCAATCTTTCTTATTTTATTGAGATAGCTGCTAGGTGTTGGAAGTTTACCATTTGAAATCTCAAAAAACTACAAATGCTCAAATGCACTACTTTTGCTCAATGTGTGTCACTCCTTGGGACTGTAACACGAACTGCCGTCACATCTGGAACACTAAGGATGTCTAGAAATGGCCGCTGCCATTGCTTTGGTGACGGTTGGTCGTTATGTGCAGATGTAGTCTGACAATGACGAGCTCTTCTTTGTGGACGCCCGGCTGCTGATAGTGACTAAGTGAATTTGTAAGTGAGATAAAAGCCAAGATCCTGAAGGTGTTGTGACAAGAACACAAAACATATACACCAACTCTGTGCAGTAACGATCATCTATTGTCTGAAGCATGTCTTGATGCTGTGTGAAGATATTGATCTTATGTCAGTCATACCAAGATTATCTTTGTCCAAGATAACTGGACTACAATGTTTTCATATCAGCACATGTGCAGCTGTGTTATTATTTGTTTACATACGAATGGAAAATTAAGAAACACATGGATGTATCGATGACGCACCAACAACTTGAGCGCCTTGAGATTGCCTTTAGCTTGGAAAGGCGCTTTACAAATAAAATGTATTATTATTATTATCACTTACGTCAGGCATTCACTTCGTATGGATGAAACCCTCCTTCGTTATAAAAACTATCCGAATCTTTCAAAAACAATCATTTGTGTGGCACACATTCTGCAATTACCTTATATATATCTATTGAGTGCTGGCTATGCATAATTCATTAAAGGGTCTTTTCATGAATTTTAAAAGAGGGCCCTACCTATGCTGAATGATTGCAATAGAACATATCTGAAAATAGTTTGTAGGAGGAAAGTAAAAGAGAATAAGATGAGGAGGGGAATTAACTAATTATAAATCTTCCTTAACCATCCACTCGGGATATAATTAGCTCCCATACTAGTACTTTACTGTATGTGCTAACTCAAAGAAGACCATGAAATCCATGAGGCCATTTCGAAAAAATGCAGAGCTGCAGGTGCAGCCAACTCTTTTATTGGGCCTATTCAAGAGCATTCAGAAAATTGTCTCCTACTTACTTCAATTTCCGACACACATGACCCAAGTTGTTTAACAACGGCTCCCATTTGTCCACAGTGACCTTAAATTTCAAGAAAAATAGTAAAAAAGCATACATTAAGTAACTCTTACAGAGACCTGGTCATGTTTTCGAGACGTTATTCATTGACACATACTTTCTCAATTAAATAAAGTTAGCCGTTACCTCGTTCCCTATGGCTTTGATCTTCTCCATCGCATCGAGAAACAACCTCTCTGCCGTCTTCCAGCTGAAACAGATGTGAAAAACATTCTTACAGCACATCTGAATTGTTATTAAAATAAACCAGATATCAAAATGTGTGTAATCTACAGTATATCGGATGAATTTTGAGTTACTTAAATGTATTTATATACATGTTGTACTAGCTTTAAAGTGTATAATATAATATAATATAGGTGAATTAAATTTAGTTTTTAAGCACATGTCAAACCTCCCACAAATAAAACTAAAACTATCTGCCAGGCAAGGTATTATTGGGTTTACATGAGGAAATATCTCCCGTTGTAATCTATGAGAGACAGTTCAGATCTTTCGCATGAGATGATAATATAAATCACATTTTATGTAAATCTCTCAGCCAGCCATGAGACTTCCAGACAAAAATGAACAGCAACAGCTCCTCACATTGCCCGACGAGTTATTGGTCATTCAGGGATAACATTTCAGTTGCTGGACAGCACATGCAGTTCATACTATTAAAACCAGCTTTTGCAAATACAGTGCTGTGTGCCAGCATCCCTTTGCGCTGCTAATAACATTTATGCTACCTTTGTCAAACTAGAGGCCTCAGTGTTATTGTGTGTTTGTGGCTGCATGACTCACTCTCCATTTTGAAAGGCAACCACCGCCACCTCGTGTATGACAAATGGGTCCTCTGGAGCGATACTAAGAGCCTGGCTGAAGAAACGTTCTGCCAGCTTGGAGTTGTTGGTCAGACCGTACTCCAGGCCAATGTAAAGCATGGGTAAGTGACACCTGGATGAGAGAGGGCAGGAGACATCAGACAAGACCAAATGTATCCCTTTCTTGTTATTTAGTCAGTCATTCACAAAGTAGCAACATTTCCTTTTAGCGATACGTCCAGGAGTTGAGAAATCCTGGACCAGGCAGTCATGTACCTACCCTTTCATCAGCTGAGCAGCAGTGAAGTAAGCAGCCATGGCTTGGTCATGCTCACTCTCCACTGCAAATGAATGGCCATAGGCAATCCATGCAGGACCATATGTCCTCTCCAGCGTCGTGGCTTTGCTACAAGAAACAGACAATACCCAATATGTGTAACTGCACCCGACTATAAACAGCCAGCAGTGAGGCCTCAAACAGGATGTACCGCCTTTTGAGTGTGTGAATACATACCTAAGGTACCGCCGAGCATGTTCGTTTTTATGGCCAACCATGAGATAGTAGCACCCCACAGCAAACCAGGATACCTGATGAAGGTTTATATTTGGTTATCAAATAGTGGAAATGATGTCAAAATGGAAATAGATGTATGGTGATATAACTGCAGCACTTACTGGGTTGTTGGGATACAAGTCTACAAGTTTGTGTGAGAGGTAAAACAACTCTGCAGAAGAAAAAGAAAAGAAAAAGCTTGAAACTGAGCAAAATTAACCAATAATGCCAACTAAACATTCTATATGCATGAATCAAGGATTGATATATATTTTACCATTTGCTTTTCCAAGCTCCACAAGAGTTCCTATGTGGACTGGCAAACAGTTTGCATGGAAGGGGTCTTTAACCATCACCCTGAAATATAAAAACAGAGCTGCATTAAGTGGCTGTGCATCTACTGCAGTAAGCTGTTAACCTTTTGATTTGCCTGTTAGATCACAATGACTCCACAAATGTGTATTTTGGCCCACATTTCCAGAGTTATAAAGCAAGTAATCCTGAATATACCTACGTTGATGTGAGTTTGTAGCACATCTTGAAATCACAGTTATAATAATGCCTCTCAGCAAGAGACACCACTACATCCAAGTTGTCCTGAAGACCATTGACCATCTCTGGCACCACCAGATCACTGGGCTTGTTATACTGCAGTGGGAAGGAGAAGAAGAGCGTGTGTTCATTTATGCATGTATGTGAACGGTGGGTGAAGGGTTTAAATGAGAGTAGGTGGGAAAGGAAATAAAGCAAGGTCATGAATAAGGCAGAGAAAGGAGAGAAATGAGAAATAATATCCATAATTTTCATTTGCATTACAATGATTATTAACTGTATACAAATTAAAGCTGAAGCTCGGCAACACTTGAGAGTAACACGTTGTTCCTAAGCGCTCTATCAGTTCAAATTAAAAGGATAAGGCAGGACGGTGTTTTGGAGATTTACTCAAAACAAACTGCATGGCCCATGCTTTTCATCATTTTTGGACAACACCGTGTCTATAGCACAGAGGAGTAAGTTATATCAGGCTTATAGTTGTTGGTTGAATTAATTGATTGTTGGTTTTGGTCTTTTCATAAGATTATTTGACAATAAGAAAAACATAGAATATCACCAGCCTTATCCTTCAATTAATCAATGACCACATGCATATAAGATCATTTTAAAACTAAATGCAGAGCCCCCTTACCTTCTTTAACTTATTCTCAAATAGGAAGTGTAACAGCTCCTCCTCTTCCTCGGTGCACTGTTGACTCAGAGGAAGTGAGTCAAGGAAGTCTTTCTCTATTAACAAAAGAACAACACGTTTCACATATACTGCCATTTTACAAGTTCTTGAAACGATAACAAACGGCACATATCGGTAGAAGATTAATAGGTCAGTGCACATCATCGCCACAGATCAGCCTCACCTTCCTGCGCAGTCAACATGTGGTGGGACGTTAAAAGGTCAAAGGCTTCAAAGCAATACACATCCAGTTTCAAGGCCTCTTTGTAGCTGGAGGTGGCCAGTGGCCTGTTGTCCATGGCATCATAGATTTTTCCTCGCAGGAGGGAGATGGAGCTGTTGATCTGAAATATTACAGAGAGAGAGAAAAGGGAGAACAGAAAGAGTCTCTAGTAAATGTACATAATATTGCTCATAACTGTATAAAGTGTTAAAGCTCATAAGTGACTATTGTGGGTGAAAAAGATATCCTTAAAAGACTATTTTCAAAATGTTATGTCAATTTATGTTTTTACCTCCAGCAGGACTTAAACAATATGCCAATCGATATTGATGTATATCTATTTTGTAGACCATTTAAAAAATGATATTAGTCTCTAAACTTGTGAACTTTACATATTCCCTACAATACAAAATAGGGGGTTAAAAGTATAAAAAGTGAACGTAAGTGTGTCAACATCACTAAAAGAAAATGAATTGGCTAAGTACAGCTACATATTTGCAGTGATTTGAAAAGATGAGTGGTGATGAACAGAACAGTGCTGAGTAATACGATTAGAACAATGCAACACTGACGCCCCCAAATCACGGATTGTACTTAATATATTGCAGTGGCGGCCCAGACTCACAGAGGCAGGGGACATGTCCCAATCCTTGTTTGATTCTAGTGTTCCATTGTCCTCTTTCACACTCCTATCCAGCAGCTTCTTACTAGCTGGCTCCTCTGCATCCAGGATATCCAAGGCCTGTTGGAACTCTTTGGCAGCATACTAGACAAAACGGTCAGAAATGAATACATCTAAAGCATGGACAATGGTAACTTTCTCTAGATTATATTCTGCACATGTGGAAGAGGGTTGAGAACTGATATGGTACGTATTTTCAAGTTACTTACATGGCACCTAGCAGCAAGATACTGACAAGCTCCATACAACTGTGTGAGAGAAGACAAATGTTGTTTCAGACTAGGGACTGATTTAAGGAAGGTAATGCTACTAATATAAATTCACACATAATCCTCCACATGTTGATTTGTGTCATAAACATGAACCTCATCACTCACTTCCCATCACATAGCTTTGTACATATCAACAACACACACATAACCTGCAATTACCTTGTCAAGTTTTCGAGAACGGAGGGCATGGGAGGCTCTGTGGTACTGTGAGGTCAAGTAAAGGCACTGAGCTAGCCAGTAGATATCCTGGGGATCCTCTGGATGCCAAACAAAGAGGTAGGGTAATCAGTTTCTGACGTTACGTATTCATCACTGACAGACTACACAAAAACATCGCAACTGTTGGCAAGCTACTGTATTATTCGCCATCAATATAAAGTGTCTTTCAGCTGTGTCTTTCACCTACCGATGACAGACAAAACACGAAGTATCTTCTTATAAAGCACCAGTTCTACTAACATTAGCTTTATAACTTTAGGTGACAGATTAGTAGGTTATATTCGCTATGCTGGCTAGTCATACTGAACTAACGACACTCACTCACCGTGAGACAGGGACGCTATCTTGTCGGCCCAAAACAGAGCACTTTGATACTGTTGCTGTAAACAAACAAAAAGAAACAGGGCAAGAGTCACTCAAATGTAACGTCATATTGTTGTGGCTGGCTCGCTGTCTGGTCTGGTGATAGCTTGAGTTAGGCAGTCCAGCTATGAAGATCCGTTACAATTGACGCCAGGTTTGCTCTCAAGCTAGCATTTAGCTAGCAGCACAGAAAGTCAGAAATACATCATAATTCTTACCTGGTCAACGTACTGCCGTACTCGCTTTCGAATTCTCTCAAGATTCATTTTATTGTATTGTTTTTATAGCTCTGACTATCAAAAGTGTGTCATTCTTAGAGACAAGAAAGCTGTGTATCAAACTATGCACACAACAGTACGCGCTAGCTTGCTAGCTGCGTAAAATCAAATCCGCGGCTTCTTTCTGCAACGAGTGTTCTACAAAATTGTACCGTAAGGAAACTCATACTGGATAGACAGTTCCACATGAACTCTAGTCTTTTTTACTTTGTATGTCTAGCCGTAAAATAATTCTAAATATATATTAAAAAATACACACACATTTGATTCCTTTATTTATTTATGATTCTATTTGTTGATATTAAATAAACAAATGAGTAAAGGTTAGCATTCTGTTTGTGAAAGTTGCATTAGCCAAAGCAATTCATGAATTTATCTTGGTACACAGCCTATACAAAGTACTATTACTGCTCTATTTTAGAATACCATACAGTATATAGGTCCAGTTACTCTGTAGATTAAACCTTCTTTTTGAAAGTTCAGTTTTACTTTTATTAGTCATGTGTAGGTTAACACAGGGACAACGGTACAATGAAAGAGAACGGGTCTGCTCAGCCATTAAAAGCACTAGTGGCAATAAGAACGCTAGTCATAAAGAGAAAATAAGATACATTGACAATAAGATGTGATGGGATGACAAGGTGCGGAAAAACACGAGTTTGTCAAAAGAAGGCATGTTATCCCTCTGCAGGACATGGAGTCTCCTGCACAAGTGTTTTAGGTGTGTGAGGAGTGCTGGACATTTCAGATCCATCAAAAGAGGAGAATGTTTCAGCAATGTGAGGGGGGTTATCTGCTGTAATTTGAATGGTGTCAGAAGAACTTGGATTCTCAGGTGTATCTGGTAAGATGGATTTCTCTGGTGTATTTGGTTGAGGATATGTAGACATGTCCTGCTGTATCTCTGTTCCTTCATTCTCGTCAGTTTCTTTCCTCTTTATTTTTTGCACAGATTCTGCGTTGCCAGGGCTGTGTGTGGTTGCACCAGTCTTTTTTTCTTTACTACGATCACAGCGCTTTTCTTGTCCCTGACATTGGCACATAAAATGAAATTATTAACATGTTATTATGCTATACATAAAAGATCATATGATAAAGTTTAAGAGGTCATTGAAAGTGCAGAAGTGACAGATTGTGCTTGATAAATGAATGTTACTTGATCTAAATAAGAAGACATTTTTCCAACCTTTTGCTGATCTGTCCTTCCTCGTGGGTAACGTGCAATTCTGTCCATCACCTTGAGAGTTTTGAGCCAGTCCTCATGCCAGCTCCTCACATTATAGTGAGACCTGCATTGGCTCAGATGGAACAGTATCATTTGATTCTCCTTTGTAATGCGGAGAAACTCCAGCTGTCGCTTCTCCTTGCCAAGGCTACAATGAAGAGTAAACACAGGCTTAACAATTTACTTTTTAGTTTCAAAGGCCACCTTATTTCTTGGAAGTACAAATCGTGCCTGACTTGAATATGTACTTGCAGTGATAGTTCTGCCCCAACCTCAACAAACCTTTTTCTTTCATAATAATTCCTGTTGTCGACTTCACCAGTTGTCCTCATGATGTTTGATATTTTCTCCATGAGAATATTGTTTTCCCTCTGAATCTTCATTGTCCATTCCTCTTCAAGCTTAGGGCAATAACATATGATTATAAATAGCAACATGGTATTCAGGTGTAACAACATTCTGAATTAAGGGCAAACACATTATTATATGATTTCAGCACTGAAACATCGGCTGTCAACCTATTTAAAAGATGTGAGTTGGGTTGAAAACATGAGCAATAAATCAGCAACCTTCTTGGTTTTCAGCTTGACAGACAGGTGACCATAGGTCCTCGGTGGAGTTGTGCTTATTGTTGGTTTAGCTAACTTCACCTTGGGAGAACAAAAAAAACTAGTGAGCTTTGTATAAAACACTTTGTATAAAGCAAACTGACTAACTGGATGGAACAATTGGTAGTTTGTGACTAGTTTGTGTCCGTAATAGCACGTTATATAAGCACATGTGTGTCCTAACCTTTTCCCTGTGTAAATCATATGAAGCCTTGTCCCATTTCTGCTGCGGATATTTGTTTTCAGGGGGAAGAAGGGGTTGATATGCCCGATGCTGCATCGTGGTCCTGTCAAGACAAAACATTAGCTGCATGTTGCACATGGCATTAGAGTTGTGGTCCAGAGTTAATCACATAAAAGTGAACAGTATGCTACCTAGGCCGGTCCCTCGTGCCTCTCTGACTCACCTCCCAGTCTGTGGCTGACCTGGTGTCTTAATATCACAAATCTTCATCTGCCCATAAGAGTGCGTTCTTGCTCTGAAGCGTCCGGGTCGACTGGAGCTCAGGGACTGCAGTCTGTTTTCTGCCAGTCATACATGGTTGCCATGACAGCAGCTGGATAGAGCGGAGATGAATGGTTTCAAACGATGTGCTTGTTTAGCAACTTCCACACCGAGAAACGCACGCAGGCATAGAGATAGGCTAATTAGTGAGGAGACTGTGGAGAGAGTGACTGTAAAATGAGCCGTAGTTCAAAGCTGAAACTGAACTGGCATACAAACTGAATCTTTTAAAATGTGTTTGTGCTATTTTAGACTGTTCATGCCTGCAAGGGAAAATAAAAATGTGACAGCAATTTTTGAATCATACTTTCTGGTAGAGTCACAGTTCAATGGATCTGTTAAACACGTTTTGCTGTGAAATTATTGAATCAAATGTAAAATTATTACAATTTAATAAAAAAAATTCGACAGGATTGACTTTGAAGAGTTCAAGGGCTACTGTATTTTCTGTCATGCTGCATGTAGACGACTACAGCCTTGGTTACAGTTACTGGGAAACTTAAACTAACACACTCAGTGCAAACACAGTTTATAGAGAAGACACCCACAGAAAAAATATGCTAGCATAAATCACAGTGAAGGTTTATAGCTGATGAAGAACGAGTTTATTACATCATTAACTAAAATACATACACCACATAGTGTATGCTATGCAGTGGTATCATGTTAAATGATTGCATCATGTTAAATACCCAACACCCAACAGTTTAGGACAGTACAACACAATGGAGCATATCAAACATTTTTGAATGAATCCCATTGAGGTGATACGACTTCATGAATGAACATCTACAGTATATTACAACACTGCCCCCTACTGGCGATGACGATTTTTGGGTGCAATTGAGACAACAGTTAATAATTCAAATCCTACGCCAGAATAAACAACCAAAGCACTCATGAAACTGTAATAGATCAACCCGTAATAGATCATTATGTCACCCTCTTTCATGCACCATCATGAACACTGAATGTAACGTTTAGTGTAACACCATTCTGTGTACTCTGTAGGACTGGCAAAATTAACTCAATATTAATAAGCAATACCTACATATGCATCACCTCTGCAGCCAACTATTAATATACAAACAATATGCGAGCTAAATAAGTGCACACGTATACTTTTATGAGTATATTACAGAATAATACAGCTGTGTATAACTGTAGGAGTTGTTGTAAAGCTGCCATAGCAAAGGGCGATTCTTCATGTCTGACAGATGCCCTCACAAGGCAATTAATTGTTCCTCCCCAGCGCGGTCACATCTCAGTGCATAGGAAGAGCCCTCATGAATGAATTATGGGCAGTAAAATGCTTCCAGTCCAATTTGTTACTTGGTTGTATAAGAAGAGACGTGTTGATGGGACAGACTGCAGACACCAGGGTGATAAAATAGGGACTGGGAGCAAGGTGCCTCTCCCACATTCTTACTTTCTTTTCTTTTTCTATTGCATAAAAAAAACATTGTTAATGTACTGTATGTAGCGTGGGGATACTGCAAAAATGCATACCCACTGTGATCGATGCAAGACTATTCTGTAACCTCTTGTTTACGGTGCGTATAAAAACTTTTCATGCTTAGTTAGTTTTCCACATTGAATCACAGCGGATGTGCTGTGATTAGGATTAGTTGGACAGTGAACAATAGAAATAAATCTTTCTACTTAAAAGTGAATATGAATCTCTAGGAGTTGACCCAAATGAATCACAAATATAAAACGCTAAAATTACTGGCTGTATAAGTATTCACCCCCTCTAATGATGATAAAAGTCAATATTAAGTAGAGGCAGTTACAGTCTATGTTGATAGGTCTGCATCCACTGAGCACATCTGCAGACAACTGTTCGAGTTCAAGCTCTGTCAAATGAAATGGATGTTGTCTGTGTGTGAACTGCAAGTTTATACCACACATTCTAGACTAGACTCATGACCTAATGTGTTCCTGCGTAGCTTGTCTTTCGGTTTAAGGTTGTTGTCTTTACTGGCAAATAAATCTTGTCCCATGTTGCATTTCTCTTGTAGACGGCAGACTTAATTTGACCCTTTAGCAACACTTTCAGGGTGAGAAAGGAGATGTACCTTCTGCTGGTGTGCAGCGCTCCGCTTACACCAAACCATAGATTGTAATATGTTTTTATCACACATGCATTGTGGCAAATACTAACCCAGATATCCATCTATTAGATATACATGCTAAAGCCTGCAGTGTGTGCTGGAGCCTATCCCAGCACACACTGCACAAGAGGCAGGGTACAACTGTTTACACTAACATTCATTGCTTTAGGAGATATAGAGTCTCTACTGGGGTTCACATAACCTGTTTGCCTTTAGTCTGTAGAAACTGGTGCACCCAGAGGAAAACCACACAAGCAAAGGGAGAACATGCAAAGACAGGAAAGCAACGTGAACCTCGTGGCCTTCTCACACAAACACTTTGAGCATAGGCCGCTCCCAACAGATTTACAGCTGCACCACATTCTTTTTTATTTTCATGATTGACCTTACTTGACTTTGAGGGATATTCAGTGGCCCAGAAATGTTCTTGTATCCTTAGCCTGATTAATACTTTTCAGTAAACTTGGTGTGAGTTTGCCTGTAATGTCTCTTTGTATTTAAGAAGTGATCTTTCCAGGAAATTGAAAAACAATGTAATTGGACCCTCGTAAAATATCCATAAACACATGATAAGTCACAGGTCATCGAAGTTCAACTTATAATGCCACCTCTAAAAACAACCAGTTTCATCAGTGATGTTTTACACGTGTCATTGTAAATAGTCATACAATCAATTGTTTTGTGTATAAATTGCATCCATTGTCATTGAATGTGCAACAAAAAAAGAAAAATCACAAGAAAAATACTTTTTGTAGGCTCTGTGAGTATCGCCATCAATTAAGATATAATGATGCATTCAAGATAACAAAGCTTGTTTTTATGTCCTGAATGGCAGGGGATGCTGCCAGTTCCAGTGAAGTCTCATTGGTGCACTGGTGGATCTTCCATTGCACCATTGTGGAACAAGACAGTCTCTTTGGGACTGGAGAGGTACAGGAAGTCCTGATACACACAACAGAAACATGTGTCTGTACATGTGTATAATCATTTTAAGATGAAGCTTTTCTTTTTATCTTAAAGCGTAGATTGACATATGTGATGGAATAAAAACTATTGTTATATACTGTATAGTATAACTTTATACATATACCATTTTAACATCCATGGTGTTTTTTCATTGTATTTGTCAATGTTACACTCAACTTCATCATCATTCCTATTGATGTTATATGTAATAGTACAGGCATATAGCTGTTTTTAAGTATAAGAAAATAGTACAGCACATTGCTTTGATGAGCAATCGAATCCTATGATTTAAGGAAGTTTCAAGTTTTTACACTGTGTTATCGCACTCTGGCCACTGAGCAGAAATACTGTATGCCCTGTTGGCCAGCCTGTCTCTGCTGATTGAAACAAATAGCAGGAGCTCCATCAGAGCTCATACTTTTAAAGTGTATGCCTGGCCAGAACCACAGTGACATCAAGCAAGAGGAGTTTGTGCATTTCCCCAAGGTCACGATCAAGTTTATTTTTATTTTTTTAATCTGCGTGATGGAAAGTTTCTACGGCAACAGGTCCCATGAGAAGATCCTGTTGAGGTGACGGCGCCACACTGGCTCTAAGCTTGCTTGTTAGTGTTACTGAACAGACACATGTAAGTTCTGTTAGTAAGAAGACTTTCAATATTTTGTCTAATAAGAGCCTTTTAACATCAAACCATATATATGGCAGAATAAGGTTTTGTTGGAACAATTAAAAAGCTTCAATGTGTAATCCTGAGCCACCTGCTCCAAAGAAATAGGGGACAATATTTCACCTCTAAATTGGGTCTATACAATCTCTAATGTTTATATTTTAACAGTAGTTTGGCATATGTATTGTATTAAAATGTACTCTTTATATTGTGTATTGCATTTACTCCTGTGTAATGCCTGTCAGTCAGTCATTTGGCAAGAATACGCAAAACTGCTGAAACTGAGAGCCGGTCAGAAAACACTGCTGTCTTATAATCGTCATGTGGGGCTCAACCGTCTGTGTTTACTGAGGCACTGATGTTAACCAAGGTTGTAGTCCGTGTAACGTTACATTAGTTTGTTCACTGGGCTAAATGACCCGCGTATTCGTCTCATCTTCCCGGTGGCGGCGCAGCCAGGAGAGCAGCCCGCCGGGGGAGGAGAAAGGTCGGCCTAGCCGGCACTCGGCAGCTTCCTCCATCAGACGGAGCCTCAGTCAGCGGCCGATGAGACTTGAGCTCAGCCAGAACAAGACCCAGCGCCGGCAGCCACAGCGGGCTGGTGGACCTGTGTAACGGCAGCAACAGGGAGTCTGCAGTTCCCCAGTGATGTAGCTGAACTCGATCTAACTGCTAGCTGAAGCTACGTCGTGTCCCGGGGCTGCCGACAGATATACACTTGGTGAAACAGCCTCCTGGCAGCTGTAAGGACAAAGCGAGGTGGTGCGGGTATTTTTTTCATTTCTGCCACTTTGCATTTAATCCAATAAACAAACTATAAAACAGACACAGAACATGGCTGTAATATTTACAAGCTATACTTCTTCTCCCTCTGTACTGAGGGCAGACTGGAGCTACAGTGACTCACTATCACCTCTAGAGGAACGAGTGGTATTACAAGACTGGACGGAGCGGCGCTGTCAGTTAGCATGCTAATTTCAGTCTATGCAACACAGTACACACATAGACATCTTTGACATAATGTCAACACTGTTACCACTTCGCATTCTGTTGATAATGGTAGTTCATTGTTCTAATGCTTTAAGTTTAATCTTACACATTTAACCTTTAAGCCTTCACTTTCTCTGCGTATAACCCTGTGAGTTGGCCAAAATGTATCACTTTATTCATACCTTTCAGATCAACATGCTTCAAAAGTTATTCACTGTCAATGGGCCAGGAAACTTTGGCCAACCAAAGCTCTCTCCTTAAAAGCTTTCTTCTCCACAGTGATCATCTATCAGATTGGTGTTGATAAAGCGTAACAAACCCTGTCTTGACCTTTTTAAAAATAGAAACAGACATTAGAGACATCTCTGGGCACACCACTTACTTATTTTAGAGTTGGCCCTGTTCTGCCATTATCTAGTATGATAGAGTACCCTGTACATCATTTTTTTTAATCGTATTAGAAAATGCAGAAAACTCTTTTACGTGATTATTACGTGGGAGTATTAGACCCTCTCCCCCCCCCCCCCCCCCCCCCCATCACCTGCTACTTTCTTTATGCAAAAAACCCAAACCAAACTTATACAGTTCCCCTAGTTACAAAACCTTAACTCTAACTAAATCTGAAAACCCTTCACACTTGATTTATATTAAGTAGTTTTAAAGTCAACACAATTTTCAGCTAATGGATGATCGAATAGGTAACGACTCTAAGGCACTATTCTCTCAACTCTGTAGCTCAGCAGCATTAATGGAGCGGCAGAGGAGTGGAGGCTATGACTTGGAAATAGGCTTTATTCATCTAAAAGTGGTTCTTCTGATGACAGTTTGAAGCACACATGCTGCTGTTCCTCCTGAATGCAGGAAGTTTGGCCCATTTAAAGCCCATACAGGCCTATATCCCAGATAGATCTGTGCTATGAAAGGGTATAAATAATGAAAGATGCAGTCTTTACAAGTTAAAAAATACCCACAGTGCTGTTGCATAACAGTGGAATGAGTTTTGAGGATAACAAATTAGGCGGAGCGAGGCAAAGTACAGTAACATGCTGGACAAATCGACTGCAGTGAGCTAACACAAAAGCAGATTTATGTTCACATTTATGCTCTTTAATATAACCTCGGTATTGTTCACAACTATAAATGTTCTCCTGTTTCCCTTGGCAACTTCACCTCCTCTGAACATCTCAGCGTCTTGGTTGCTGG
Source organism: Cottoperca gobio (assembly GCF_900634415.1). NCBI lineage: Eukaryota > Metazoa > Chordata > Actinopteri > Perciformes > Bovichtidae > Cottoperca > Cottoperca gobio. The sequence goes on from NC_041375.1 coordinate 19,318,596, forward strand.
CAAGGTCCCTCGTCCTTGTATCTTGGTTTAAAGTCTGGCAAAAAACAAACACTTTCTCTCAATTACTGATACTTATGATCCTGATCCTTGAGATCCTAATTCAAGAGATCCTGATCCATTGTGTTCCTGAAACAAATGTTCTTGATCCATGTGATCCTGATCTGATGGATCAGGATCACATGGATCCATATTCTAAATATCAGAATCACAAGTTTTAGGATCTCATGGATGAGGATCATAAGTATCAGGATCAAATTATAGACAATACTTTAAGAATATGTTGAAACCATGGATGAAATTACTTGTCAGTGGAACAGAAAATGCCAGTCCGAACATGAAACGAACACCATCAGATTCATTAATCACTTTCTATCACAATCTGTGAAATTGGCTTTGAAGTTTGGCGGGAGGAAAGAACGGGGCCCAAAACTAATACAGGGGTGCATACTCTTGATGGGCAATCTGTTGATGAAGATATGACAACCTCACTGAAGATTGATTCATTACTCTGAGGGACAGCAGCAGGTCAAGTTTAACTTTTTGTCACAGTACTATATGACTCCATGACTCGAGGAAAGCATAGACTGTACAAATATGGACGTAGTCTCCGTGTTGTCACCCATAGGTCTCTGAAGAGCTGTTGTGAAGCCGAATGTGGGTGGCTCTGGCCTCGGCCATCTTGGCAGTGACGAGAGGTGGATCATCGGTGGAGGGAGGCGGGCCCTTTCACGGAGCAGAGCAGACAACTGGCGGAACGCGACCCCTGATGGCACCCACCTGTCACTCAAAGCTGACACACCCTTAACCCTCAATAACTTTAAGCCTTAATTCACCAAAAACATTGTTTGTTTTTTTTACCAGGCTGTAAACATGTTTATCTCTGCTGTAAAGTTGGGACTTTTAGCGCCAGCCCCAAGTGGCCATTTGTGGAACTGCAGTTTTCGACACTTCCGCATTGTTTTGTTGTCATTGACTGATGTATCTTTCAACTTAGTTCAGTCACTTCACTCACATTACAAATATACAATATGTGTGAGCAGATTGTTACTAAGAAGTCCAAAAATAGTTAAAGTGTCAAATACTCTAAATATTCATATATCTTTCACACTAGATAATATGATATGAATCCCTCCATATATTTTCAAATGATAACACTCATGCAATCTTCACACTCCCCCATGTGTGAGCCTTTTATATGTGTACAGTAAAACCACAGAGACCATGAGTAAAACTGGAACCAGTCCATATATCTCTGTGCATCTTAAATCAAGTTGTTTTTTCCCCCATCAGGAGAAAAGAGGCTGTTAAAAAGTCACAAGGGAGCCACTTCCTGCCGGCCGCAGCCTGGGCAATCAAAAAGAAGAATTCTAATGATGCCTGACAAAATTGTCAGACGATATCCTCCAGGGTGCTATGATACTTTACATTACAGTAGACAGATCGATAGGGAGGATGACACGAGAGGCCTCTGCAGAGGGGGAGAGCTGGAGAGCCTGCAGTGCACTGCTCCAACTAGTGCTTATCCCCCAATGAGTCCATGTGACCTAACAGGACACATGTGGATGTAAGTCTAAAACACACGCATGCAAATTGCTTGAATAACTGCATTCACTCGTGTGAGGCAGTGTACTGGATATTTGTGTGCGTTTTCTATGACTGTGTGTGTGTGTGTGTGTGTGTGTGTGTGCAGCTGATAAGTGTGCATTTCTTCTAAATGTGTTAGCAGGTAGATGACGTGTGAGAACTCCATCAATTATTGAAACATTGACAGTCACCTCTTAAAATCAATAAGTAATTCTTTACAGTTGGCCTTTAAAGAGTGACACGGCAAAATTATAATGCCATGTATAGAAAGTCAATCAGGAAACATTTAGTTTCAAAGTGGCCCACATCCCCGAGGAACCAGCTATCACAGACAACTGACAAGACCTGGGTGCCACAAAACTAGGTCATTAAAGTGGATTAATGCTGTAATTCAGAGATGAACACACAACACAACCCCACTAATGAACCCCTCCAGTCTCTCATCAAGCTTCCTGCGCTGTGGTTAATATTGTTTACACAAACCCCGGCTTTAGCTCACTCAACGTAACATCGGATAAAAGAAGCTTTTGATGATAATTCTTCCATGCAGAGTTCAACAGTAACCAGCTGTCCATAAAAGGAAATGATTATGAAAAATAGATGATTTCCAAAAGGTTGGGTGCTACATGTTACATACACATAAAGTAAAAGTATTACAATCTCGAATTAATACATGTTACATGCATTGTGGTTTTGCAGGGAATTTGGAAAATGGAAAGATCAATGAGGTGATCTAATAATAATAATAATAAGCTTTATTTGTATAGCACCTTTCATACAAGAACTGCAGCCCAAAGTGCTTCACAGCAAAAACATAGTACAAGATTAGACAGAGCATTTACAGTACAATAATCACAGTGTTGATGTACATGAGTGTGAAGTAGCATTACAAATAGTATAAAATAGCAGAATTAAAATAATATAAAATAGCAGAATTAAAATAGTATAAAATAACATTGGAAATCATGCCTAGTTTCCCTAATGCAACATTGTTTCCTTATAAGAGCTTATGAGCCTTTTCCCCATAGCTCATATTTACAGCAAATCACCATATAAACAAGAATTCAATACTCATCCCTTACTAATAAATTCAAAATTACAGGAAAGAAGGACACAACTACAGTTTCTAAATAGGTCACTTGTTTTTGCTGGGGCCATAATGCTGGTCATTTGTATTCCTTGTATTTCAGCCTAACGAAGATGGCGTACTGGCAAACGGCGTCTAACACCTGTGAGTGGGGTCAGCACTATATTGAGAAACTACTGGGTCCACTTCCAAACACTGGCAGACAAACAGACTCCTGCCATTTGTGCTGGGAGGGAGGGAGTCATGCTGACAGATGATTAAATCCGAGATGTGAAATATGAAAAAACATAAAGAGGAGGAACATCAAACAGCAAAAACATCACTGGTTCCAAATCAAATGTAAAAGTTTCGAGGCAAAGTCTTGCTACCAAATACACACTTTCTCTCTCCACAACACCTGCTTGGAGAGGGCTGGCATAATCAGGGGAGAACAATGTTTTATTTGCCCTTAGTCTGTGATGGAAAACCTTTAAATCCTTAGAGAAAAGTAGTCATAGAGTGGAAGCAGTCGTCATGAGCAACACTAGCTGGCCCTTTGTCCTCAGGGATCAGGGAACAAAACAGAGCCAGCAAATGTAATCATAGGATATTACAACTGGATGTTTTGTCAAAAAATTATAAATAATTTAATAAATAATGCATGGTTTATCATGATATTTCATTGTTAGTGGTAAGTAAAGTGTAATGCATTTTCATGCATCTAAATCTATACTGCATGATAAGTGATTATTATGTTACTATCATGCCTTTATAAAGCACTATAGATGTGGTCTTTATAGAAAGTGTTAACATTAGTGTCTATGTAGTGCTCTTCTGTATTAACTTTTATTATAAATAGTTTTTTTTCTGCAGCTAATAATGGATTAAATTCATTCAGCCAGCTGGAGTAATAATGATCTGTTGCAGTGCTACTCTGTACTCTGCAGTCCTGCTACAATAATGCTTAGACGACCTCCCCCACACCAACTATCGCAGGTGAGTCTTAACACCTGTGACTTTGGAGCTTTTGTGCATAATTTGTCGGTCAACACCTATCTGGATGAACAAAGCTGCAACATTTAAAAGGAACTGAGAGCAAATAAACGACACGTCAAGTAGAAATGATGTAAAAATGAGGGCTGTAAATGTATACTCCCTAACGTGCACACATGTCACTTATACATAAAATCCCCTCCATAGACAATGCAATTTCCAAGAATTCAAACTGAAACGACTTGGGACAATAGTCTCAGTGAGTCGGATCCTTAAAAAAAAATTCAGAGAGCATCACTGAAATGACGGCGTAGAAACCACGTGTTTACGTAATGGAAAGCCAATCTTTCAATTTAACCCCTCCTCCCCGACTATTTCTAACAGAGGTCCGACGCTGAAGGAAATTCATGCAAATGTTTGTATAGGCGCACCGTACTTTTGGAGATGCCAGTGGCGTGGTGCTGAAAAGGCTTGAGGAAAGGACCCCACAAAAGGGAAGCAACGCACACTCCAGGAATCACGGACACACACACCAAGAACCCAAGCCTGGCTTTAACAAAAAACGTTGCAGTGTGGGACAATAAGAAATGCAAACTGAGGTTGGTGTTATCTGACCTCGCCAAACCAGCTGGTTTACAGGAGAAACGAATTGGACTTGATCCGGCAATGTGGTGTTTTGTTGGGGCTATCATTGCAGCAGTCTGTGCATAGGATGCATCCTCCCTTGGCTTTTGATGCTGTGCAGATCCACCCTCCTCTCCTCAGAGTGATGAACTAATAGGCAATGATTTTGTCCTCGGAAATCCACCGTGTTTTACTGTTTTCACGTTAGTTGTGTTTGTTTACTGGCGGCCCGTCTCCTCCCGGTGCGACACATGCAATTTACAGAGTATCTTTTCTATTATCGACTAGTTGAGGAGGCATCCTTTATACGCCAGAAGAAGAAAACACACCATTATTACGAAGTCTGACAGATACTGAATATTTTGCCACGTGAATGAAAACGAATAGGACTTGGATATAGCCTACCTATTTTTCTATGGTACAATTGGTAGCCTTGTCCTGGAGAACTGATCCATTTGTGTTATTATGCAACCGCAAGGATCTCATCTATATCTGGGTGTTTAAGCCACTGGATTGCTCTTCGCCCAAATCAATGTGGTTTCTTTGGAACATTTTCAGCAAAGGAACGCATATGCTGCAGTGTCTTTGTGGCAAGAGTCTTAAGAAAACCAAGAATCCAAGTGGTAAGCTCATCACCATTATGCCTACTCCTCCGTTTCGCTGAGAACCGGCGTTGTGCGTGCGTGTTTGTGTGAGACAGTGTGTGTGGATCTGCGTTATTTTGTTTGTTGTAATGGTGATAGATCTGCAATCATATTTATGCAGCGAGTGGATCATGCAGAGGCGCTGGGAGGGGGAACAACTTATTCTGTGCAGCTACTATCGGCGAGCACAGGTTTGGGGACGCGCAGCGCACAGACACACAAAAGCCCCCCTGCATCACCACGGCACCATGATCTCCTAACTTTTTTAATAGCGCTCGCACACACACGCACACACACACGGACTAGATGTTATTTCAGTGGATCAAATCCACGCACAGTTATTCTGTCCAACGTGATTCTCCCTAACCAGATTATTCCATCCTTGGGTTTACTGCAGCAGCATTCCCCCTCTGCAACACCACTTCTCGATTAAATGGGCTACTCGCTATGTTTTCAGCAAGCCAGTCGGAGGAGACAGACAATCCTTTCATGTATATCTTTCGGCCAATATTCATCATGCGGGCCTGGCGAATTACGTTTTTATGTGAGCACTTGAGTTGATTTTGTGTCTAAGAAGCCGGAGCAGCTGAGGTGCGAGTAGGGCATGTTGAAAGGAACTGGGCTCCACTGCACTAATGCAAATCCTGCACTTGAGCAGTCGACATGGTTTCGATTCAGATTCTTAGACTGTTTTTTTTTTATTGCAGAAAAGTGATGCATCACACCAGCAGTTATTAGTTTATATTATATTAGTTATATTGTATGCAATTCAATGTAACATTGTAGAGCTTCAGTGAGCAATGGACGTTTATTTCAACAGGCTGTTGTAGGTCTGGAAGAAAAGCCCCAGGTGGACAGCATGTAGTGCAGGCTACTTGTTACCTCATGTTGTGGGTTTGAAGATGATGTGCTCAGCAGCAGTACAGTTCCTCGACACTGCAACTGCAGTAGCCTATAGTAGATCATCATGATACTGTCGCGGGACTATTCTACCGTCCTGACGCTGCAGGAGCAACACAAAAACATCGTTTACTATCAATTACAAACGCATTATTTTAAATAACATTCTGTTTGCGTCAAGCCACCGTGAGCCCCCAGTGTGTGTCTTTCACGCTGCAATTGTAATTTTCCCATTTAGGACTTTTACATTGATGAGCTACTTTGGAATCAAAGTAATCTAACGTCAAGTAAAGTTATTTTTTTCCCCCTCAAAGACAAATAGTTGGGGGAAAAATATGCAGAGGACTACACAATAAAGTCTTTTTGAAACGGGTTAAGTTGCAAATGTTAGTGAAACACACATCGTAGCCGGAAGTGGCATAGGCCTACCTCCTGGCCTCGTAGAAGCAGCACTAAAAAGCAATACTTTATTATTAGGTTTATTTATATGTATATAAAATGTACAGGCTACACTATGTATATATAATTTCATAAGAATAGTTTTCATGCACATTTTCCCTGGCAAGGACAGTAGGCTATTATGTCATTTCCACCATGTTTGTTTGTTTGGTTCAGGCAGCAGCGTCGAGTAACAAACGGGATGTTGTTAATGTTCCGAATGTCTAAAGGACTAATCTAGAAATATCTCCAAAAAAGTGTCGTCACACATCCTGTGAGTTTTTTCAAAGCTTAAAAAAAACATCTTTGCAAAGGTTTAAAATGTTACAATTCTGATACCATAAAAGGCACACTATGGAGCTATACACCACAGCCACAGTAGTATCTGGGGAATAACTGACTGATTGCTGCTCAGTGGAAAAGCTGCAGCAAGACACTAACTTCTATAACTGGTGCTCAACACCATGCAGCCAATCGATCAAAGCTGGGATTTACTGTCAGGTGTCTGAGATTTGAAGCCCTAGCCTTACAAAGTGAGAGTAGCCCATATTTACCTGGATTACTATTGAATTATCATGAACCGATGGTGTGGACACGATCGTCAGGGCTTTTGCTGAAGCAGCAGGTCGAGCCAGTAGTTCATTGCGAAATGAAGTAGGCCAAGATGCAGACTGTGTCAGTGGGGTGCAGTACGGTTTTTATGACTATAAACTCAATCAACGTAGAAGGGTCAAACAAATCACACAGCAGATTGTTTCAGCTACAGAGGTGCTGCAAACAACCTTAGTGTCAGCACAGGCAGGTGTTTCCAGTACCCAGTGCTCCAGCTCTCTGGCTGGTTTTGTTTAGTAACACAGCAACACTGAGAGAACACAGACAGCCTAAGCCAACTGGGCTGTATAAATAAGACAGCCAGTCTTTGTCAACAACAAGAAACATGCATGTCTTATACCTCGCATATTGTTGCCTGTATCTCTTTCCACACACACAAAACTAAAGGCAAACTTAGTCTTACTTTCTCTAGCCTACAGCATCAGTGCATCGGAAGAGGTTCGAGTACTGTTGATTCTTTAAGCGCCTTATGCTCCAGCAGATGGCACCTGCTTTTAGCCAATTGTTGGTTCATTTTTTACTTTTCAGGGTCAAACTTGGGGTGAGATGTGAGGTGAGATTGCGGTGTTTGATATCTATGTATTTGTTGCTTGTATGGGGTCACACGTATGTGGAGAGTTTGTCTATAGGTGCCTGTGAAGAGCTGGAGTCTTACCTGGATCAGAGCTACCATCATTGTAGATTTACAGATTGAATGTAAAGCTATACAGTGTAACCGTGTCAGAGACTCGTTCTCCAACATCAACGTGTATCAAGTGATACATCATGGCTTAATGATTTCAAAAAGCATGCTATGTTTTCTCAACGTCATGGTAGATATGTCATCTAAGTGTAGATTATTTCACTTCTTCATATTTCTGTTTAGTTTTGTGCCCATTCATCTTTATCTCTTTTATCATCTTTAAGGTCTGTCTGCATCCCTTTCAAGTCGCCTCACATTGCACAATTCATTTGCCACGCTATCTCGCTCAATCTACACAAATAGGGAGTAAATAAATATTCACTCTTCTTTTTCAAACTAAGTGGTAATTCATTAGTCTCAGCTGTTTTGATGCACGAATAAGAAGATATATTTGGAGACTTTCTTGAAATACACCACATGAATGCAGTTTTTGATATTGGTGCAGGGTATTGACATTACATGGTTTAAAGCATCTCCTCTGTTTTGAGTTATTCACACTCTAGAAGCTGTCTTTTTTTCATCCCGAGTCTTGAGATCAGATAAACCACCAAGAGATGTTGCATTCTGATGCAAATGAACAAACTGGGGCAAAGTTGTAGCACACAATGGAACTACTGACTTTCTTTAAATATTGCAATTTCCCATCATGTAAAGACTGCAAGTCCACTTTTAGTCCAACTATGCCTTTAGAGTTAATATTTATTCAGCCGTGTCCCTTTTTTTCCAGCAAAATTCACATCTTATCTATGGTAGATTGTCCTCTGGGTTGGTGGTCTGCTACAACTGGCATTGCTGGCCAACCCTCAATGTTCACTCTCATGTCCCAGAATTGGTACATGTCTCTAAGTGAACCTACTTCATTAAGTTAATTAGGTGATGAACTAGCTGAGCGGAAGAGATAGAGTTGCAGTAAGTTTCACCCTGCAGCCTGTGTGTAGCATTGACAATTGTGCAAATGACTACATATATGTCATCTTAAAACTCATTGAATGTCATTGAATGGGTCATATAGCCGCGTTGACGGACAGGGCTCTAATGAGGGCATTTGGAGGTAAACGTAAAACTGCCACATTTAATAGACAGACAATTGAACGGTGCTCACTGACATTTCTTGGGCTTTGCATATTCACAAAGCGTTGAATGCTGTTAATGTGGAGGACATTTAGCCAGGTTGCAGAAAACAGCAGAATTGCAGTGGATGTATGACGTCAGTAGGTGGCTTCCTCCAGAGTAGCACAGCAGTAGCTCATTGACAGCAGAGCGACAGTACAGGTGACAGAACGCCCAGGCATCCACGTGAGGATAGTTCATAGCATAGCATATCAAGTGAAACTCAACTTTATTGTGTGTGACAGAGCCAAGAGTCCGAACCGAAGCTTCAGCACTCTAATGCTATTGCTCTTCTTTGCTCCATGGGTATACTGGAGCTTTAACCCTAAGCTCTAGCTGACCTCACACTCACGAAGAAGTGACCTAAGAGAATAATTTTGAATCTCTGGCATGGCCAACCATACTGACTATTGAAAGACTACAACCTTGTACAGGAGAGCCCTGCACATTTAAATGTTTGGATTAAACCAATCAGAGATAAATCTATGGATAAATGTATTGTGTCGCATAAAATCGTAAAAAAACAGTGCGTGAGTAGAGACATAAATAACAAAAGGGACTTGTCTAGACAATGGTGACAATTTGTTTTAAAGACTTGTGTTTACACGGTCTGCAGGTGTATGGCTATAAACTGTGGTTGACAGGTTCATGTCTACGCTGGTAATACCTTTTTACGACTGCGTCAGCATATTGAGTGACCCCTACATAAGATGCTGGTTCATGAATGCTGTTTGCAGTTATATCAAGTTTATGCATTGTGAATTATTTAGTGTAAAATATTCTTTTTACCGTGCGCTGTTCTTTGCTGAGCAGAGACTTCCAAAGTGTAATCTGAAATTACATATGCATTTTAATAACTCAGATTATGCTGCTGGTGTCTTTTTCTCCATCTAATTCTAACCTCAGACCAAGAGCAATATATCACAAATTCAGCTATTTTCAAAATCGTTCCCGTTCCGAGAATTTTAAAAGGATTTCTCTACAGTTAAAAGATGCTCGATTCATTTGCGCAATTTACCCACGCAAGTTTAATTATTTGTGGTAACAAAGAAACAACAGTGTAATTAAAGGGGATGGGTAAGATTCAAACAAGAACTCCTACAATTAGAATAACAGCAGGGTCGGCTAAATATATCCTCCTCTAACAACCGTGCCATGTTGCTAGGTTTCATACAGAAACAATGCAGTAAGTTTGTAAATGGCTAAACTGTAGTATCTTTTCTTATTATAGACATAGGTATTATAGGTTTTGCTTGATAGTTTCGCTAATGATCATACATTTAAAAAAAGGGTTGTTCTAAAAAGAGGACTTATTCAAACTGCGTGTCACATGGAGGAACCTTTTTGTTTCTAAAAATAGCTGAGAGTGCACACATCTTCACAATGCACTTGAGTACAGAAATAGAGGATACAAGTGTGTAATTAATATGAAGCAATACTAGTTTGAACCTTGACAGACTTTCCACGGCTGCTGTGATTCCTGTTTTGCTTTTGGGATCATTTTGGAAAGAGAGATGACGTTGCATGTATCTGCAGTGGGTATGTCACAGGTCAACAAATACACCTTGTTTCCCTATTATCTTTTTTTGGGGCGTGGTAATGGCAGCAGCATCATCACTTTCCACAGTTAATTAATTTGAGCTGTCTCTGTCCTGCTCTTGACTAATATGACCAGCTGCAGTGGTGATGAGAATTCTACCTCCCTCCCTGAGACAATCAAGTTCACATACAAATCAGGTCAGACGAAAGGGCAAATGTATATATATGGTGTATGTATATAGAGAGAGAAGATAGAGAGAGAGAGAGAGAGAGAGAGAGAGAGAGAAGGAAAAAGAGGGCAATGAAATAAATTGGGCTCCAGAAATGCAGTATTAATTTCTGTGGATAATAAATCTGAATTCACATGAAGCATCTCCCAGGATGCTCTGGATAGTTCCCAGATGCTCCTGTGTGCAGAGGTGAGAGGAATGATGGGACATGCAGTCTTGGCTGGGTGCCTCCAAGGGTGACTGGCCGTTGGCTCTGCAGGTGGTGGATAGTTTCACAGGCCGTGCACGGAGCTGCTCTCTCTTCCCTGATGGGAGTTCAGTTAAAGGGGAGACACCGTGGAATAGAGCAACTCTCCCATCGGTTCTGGGATGGACAACATCTTTCATCTTTCATCAGCGTAGTCATTAGTATAGATGTGCATGCAAAAATGAAAATGCACTGATGCAGTGTATATTGAAATGTCTTTATCATACATCTTACCCTTTTGGAAAAAGACATGTCTTAAAAACAGTGCCATTATGATCTATTGTCTTTTTCAGCATTGAACTGTAAAGTGTACGCCAATTTTTTTGTATTAACAATGGATCAAATGACTTCATGAATGTGAAAAGTGCTGCTCGTAGTGAGGGACCCACAGATAATTATCCCCCGACTCTACAGGTCGTCTCAGCTCTACGTCTTTCGACTAACAGTTTTGGTTTTACGTCCCTCAACTTCCGATTTCACTGCTCTCATTGGCACCATTTCTAGTGGCAGCAGTCAGCGAACAGTCAGCGAACAGTCAGCGAACAGTCAGCGAACAGTCAGCGAACAGTCAGCGAACAGTCAGCGAACAGTCAGCGAACCAGACAGGAGTCCGTTTCGACAGAGAGCTTGTCTTTGACATGATCTGTCTGGTCTTTGAAGCCAACTTGACTAATGTGATCAATTTTCAGTCGGCTCATGGGGTCAATTGGCTTCCATATCGGAAAATAACATGGTGAAATTGTCGGTCTTTCCAAATGGTACATGGACTGCTTTTATACAGCGCTTTTCCAATCTTTCCAATCACTCAAAGCGCTTTACAACACATGTCATTCACTCATTAACAGGCTATACTTACAAGGTGCACATCAGCTCGTCAGTAGTGACACACACACACTACACATCACACACACTGTTGGCAATCGGGAGCAATTTGGGGTTCAGTTCTTGCCCAAAGACACTTTGACATGTTGACTGAGGGGCTGAGGATCGAACCACCGACCTTCTGCGTGCCACAGCCGCCCAAGCAAACGGAGTTGTGTTTCTAGCTAATGGTGTAATGAGGCTACCTTTATTGCTACTTGCACTTAGTAGATTAAAGACGTGAGAAATAATGTTGTCGATCTTTCCTTTCTCAAAATAAATAGTGTGAAAACATTTAAAGCCTAAAATATGGCAATTCCTCTTTGCTCAAAAAGAAGGTGTAATGAAGCACATTGAATACTTGTCTATTTGTTGCAACCTTGTTAAGGCAAAACAAATCTCTTCAAACGGAACCACGAGTAGAATTTGAGTGTGGAGTGATGATTAGTTAGGGTTACAGTTATTTGCCTGTGATGTGAAAGGTTGCTGTGAGGGACATCATGTGGCTGAATGAGAAAAACAATGTTATTACTGTGAAGGATGCTGATATAGGAACATTAGACAGCTTTGTGACAAAGTGTTTTTATATGTATTATTACATTGTGTACAAAACTTAACGTAAGCAGTCACCCTGAGAAACCTCTGGTAACAAATTCTCAAAAGCATTTGACACTTTTTCATCTGCACAGTTTCTGGCAGCTTCGTTTCTGTGGCTGTTTTGAGTTACGTTTGACACGGAGGGATGAAATTGGCCATTTGTGGATGGGTACTGACACGGTCTTGTCAGATTTGAAGGAATAACTTCAGATTTTATAAATTGTTTCTCAATTGCCAGTTTTATGAACTTTCTTTTTTCTTTTCATCTTGAGTCATTTAAGGTCAGTGAAATTACTAGTTAGGCCATAAGTGATATGTTGACCGTAGTCCTTAAATGTTTCACTGAGCTCAATTTACAATCTCGAGTCACCAGACGTTACAGTGAAAGGAGGTCGGTACTATTTGAGCGAGCCATCGGGCCCTGCGGCGCTGGTGAGACTATCCAGAAAGTCCAGTTTGAGTAACAGATCTGTACATTTGAAGTCTTTTTAGGACTCCTGGAAGTTATCACGAAGGCAATTACTTTATCTTTTATCGTTAAGATCATGAGGTCAACAGTAAACATGGCGTCCACGTTACCAGCTACCAGCAATTTGCGCTTAATCGATTGACTACCGCCCTCTACTCCTTGTGCTTTTGAATACTTTATGAGTGGCTTTACCAAGGGCATGCATCGTTTCAAAAAGTTCTGTTATTTCCCAGGAACACTGGGAAATTGAGGTACCTCTCAAAATAGTCATCACAGCGGGAAAGAATATCCTGTGCTGTTGGTTTCATCCTGTAATCTGGCTCGTCATCTGCCCTCTGCCCTTGGGAGCTGTGTGACATATCCGTGACTTGTGCAAGTGAAGGTGTGGTATTGTGTGAGGAGCAGAGGTGTAACTCAACTCAAAGAAGGTTCTCCCTAATGCATGACACATCTTAAAGCTCACTGCTTCCAGGACCCCAGAGGATTGGACATAAGATAGCTGCTGTGATTTCTTTGTCTGGAGCTGCTGAGCTCCTCAGAAGGGCTGATGCACTGGCACTGATACACAATAAAGTGACAGAGTGATGATAGCGAGACATGAAGAGCAAGAGAGAATAATGCAGTTAGACTATGAGATTATTGATTTACAGGGGGCCCAGAAGTTTGAACCGTTGTACACAGTTGTACAGAAGAGCTGACACAGATGTGCCTTTTTCAAGCTCATCATCATTACCAAAGAATGCATGCTGAGTTGTCAGAAATCCCTCCGTGTGCAGCTGATGTTAACACGGTGAAAGTGGTTGAGAAACATTTGAATGGATGTCCAGAGAGCGCTCTTGTCTCAAGAGTTCAGGGTATGAAACAATCGGTGTGACAGTTCAGTGTGATGTCGTTAACGTCGTCAACTACAGGTAGCATGTTTCAAGTCCAGATAATCAGGACTGGTTGGATGTGCCGTGTGTTGATGCCACAGTATGGAGAGGATTGTTGAAAATCTTGTGTTTTCATCTCTGTTGTGTGGGAAGCCTTGTTGAACGGGATAATGTGATCACATACCTTGTTGAGGTGATAGAATCAAGTGTATGTGTAGTGTTCCAGAAGTAAGAAAAAATCCCATTGACATTTGTAACAACGTTTATAAATAGAAATCACTCAACAGTAAGTTGTGTGGTTGACTCTGTATAGCTAGATAAGAGTGGTAATGTAAACGATATAGATCATTGTTCATTCAGTATTTCAGTTTGTTTTTGGCCTTTAATGTAAAGTAATTCCCATAAGCCCTCTAGACCAGGGGTGTCAAACTCATTTTAGTTCAGGGGCCACATTCAGCACAATTTGATCGGAAGTGGGCCGGACCAGTAACGTCACAGCATAATAACCTGTAAATAACCACAACTCCAAATATTTTCCTTCGTTTTAATGCAAAAAAGTACATTCTGAAAATGTTCAAACTTAATCTTTTTACAAAACATTATGAACAACCTGAAATGTCTTAAGAAAAAAAGGTGCAATTTCAACAATAGTATTAGTTTATCATTTACACACGTGTGTTACAACTCACTGATCACAGTGTATCTACAAAGGCTTTTACTTTATGATCAAAACAACTCATTTGCAAATTCATCCTGTGGGCCGGATTGGACCCTGTGGCAGGGCCGGTTTTGGCCCACGGGCCGCATGTTTGACACCCATGCTCTAGACCATTGTAGGATAAACACCATGGATCAACAGAAGAGGCGAGTCCGTGGGCGAGTCGAGGAGTGTTGGCCAGTTCAGACACATCTGTGAAAACAACAGGCACAAAGGACCGAACGCTTTATACGTTTTAAGACAGCGAAGAGAATACAGCTAAGAAGTTGGGAACATTACTTTAGAAGAGCGTTGGTGAGTTTTATTGTTATGTAGGAAACTAAGTTATGATGACGTAAACACCTGCGCTGCTTCGCTTGTACATTTTCATGGGAGCTTTGTTTTTGCTCTCAATAAGTAATCGTTGTTAAACTTTGTTAAAAACATGAAGATTTTAAATTCTAATGCCACAGTTCATGATGGTTTGTCTTTTTTATGATTAATAAATTGTGTATGGAAATGAAACCCCTCGAACACACTTCATTTTTGTGTTCAGAATTGCTGAAGAGGAGATTGCACTGAGTTATGGAAGCTAGAGGAACAGAGGCTCGCCCGGACGTTACGTCATGACTGTGGCTCTCTATAGGCTTCCCTGGTAAACACATGAAAGGTTCTTTTGAAACTGTGTCACCAGAGCATCAACAAAAGTAATGAAAGGTTAAGTCTGAGCACTGGTGTCCTATTACAAAAAGTCAGTTTAAGCTGTATTTGTTAAGAGAGATGTACTGGTAAAATGTGACTTAAATCTTTTTTGTTTTCCAGTGAATGGAACACAACATACCCTTTTATGTCATAAAATCCTATTTCAGATTATTTTTGGCAGTTCTTGCATTCACTGTTAGAAGCCAAACCTCAGAAACTAAAGCAACGCAGCAGGTGGCAAGATTTCCTTTGTGTTTGAGATCAGTGACTCATCGACGAGAGTTTTATCCTTTTTTAGGAAATTTAGCGAGAACTGGTTTTAAATTGGTACCTGCTCCTGAACGTAAGTGCTATAGTTCTATAACACCATAGTCCTCTTTATTTAGGTATACCTTATTTGGAGTGAAACTGTATCAAAACCTGAAATTATATATATTTTGTACTATTTCACTGAATGCAATATTTTTATTAGCATTGACACCAGTGCCGTCGTTCTCCACGTCCTCCTTGTAGCCCTTCCCCTTGGTAACAAATCAACTTCTACGCCCGCTGACATTTCCTCTTTTAGATTGAAAGCTGACATGATTATAGTGGAGATGTTTTATTTAAAGGGAGTATTTAGCTGGCTTTAAGAGCTGTAATCTCAGCCATATAAGTAATCATGAGACTCTGCGAAGGTATGACCTTAGTGTTCACCAGAGGCAAAAAGCCGCGCTATGTTGACATGACTCATTGATAAAATGTTGTTTATTTTGTTCACTGCGGTTAGCGTAAACCTTTTGCTACACTTGCCGTCGCCGTTGCCTACATAGTTGGTTCATCGGTGAAGTAAATGTCAGAATCAACACAAGCTTCTAAAAAAAACCCTGACAAAATGCCCCCCAGAGAAACATGTCACACTAGTCCATGTTTCTAGATGTGGTATGGTTTAAACTCTGCCTCCTGTTGGCTAGCCTCTAATACTGTAGCTGCTTACCCTATCATCTATCAGGATTCCCTGTTCTGCTCTCTGTTCCCTAACCCCACTGTCTCTCAATCTCCCTGTTTTCTAATACATACACCCAGTACATACACTCTCTCACACGTTTGTCTTTTAGTGGTCCTTTGCTTCTTTTCTAATACTCATGCTACAGTCCTCTCCCCTCCAGTCTTATCCAAGAGCTGGATCCAACCCAAAGAAATGTTGTGGTTTTATTACTTGCAGAGATATGTGTATTACTGTAAAACAGTCACGTTGATTTATGCTTGTGTTTGAAAACAAAAAATATTTAACACAATAGGAGTTTAAAGCTGTTTCAGTGTTGTGTGCTTTGACCAGTAGCCCAACAAAGCCCACTGACACAGTTACAGCACCTTCTAAAGGAACTACTGCAGAGGTGATCACATCATTATAAATACATTAATGCAGATACTAAAACATCTTCCAGGTAGCACTCACCGATTTATTTTCCCAAAGGCCAATACTCCCAAGATGACATGTAAAGACATTGCTTACAGGTGGCTATATCAAGAAATGTAGAAAGTAAATTCAGTTCAGTTTACTGAGGTATTTCCTTTCAGAAAAGATTACATTTGCATGCACGTATTGATCTTTATAATGTCAATAAATATAAAAAATAAAAAGATAATGCCACAGAAATGTTTTTATATAGGGAACATGATGGTTAAAAGTATATTATATGCTTTTTATGTGTACAAGGGGTGAGTGGACGTGATATTGGCACATCTCTTAGAGCCGTTGTAACCTGCTTACATTAGAAGATAATACTCGAGCCAGCGACAAAATAGTATTTCAGTCTGGTTCTGAATTATTCCTTTTGAGGATGGATTCATAATCAGTCCACTCTGCTCTGAGAACATGATGCACAGCAGGTACACGGGAAGTCGGCACACTTCATGCTTGATGGGGCTTGATAGAAATACAAAGTAAAAAGAAGTGGGAAATATACAGATGCAGGTGAGATGAAATGAATCCAATAGAAAACAAACACGTACTGTAGAAAGTGAATCCTGACAAACCACTGAAGTGAATTACAGAAATCGAAAAATGTCAAAAAATACAGCTACAACAAGAAATAGACATTCATGTGAGTCATTCGTTTCCAACTCTGTCATTTTGATACAGATGCAATGATTTGACTGCACTTTGTTTATTTAAATGCTAATAGAGCCTAATGTTTAACCTGATGTTACAGAAGAAAAATACCCAGCAACAGGGGTTTAAGGGCTGGCAGAGTGTGCCGGGTGACTCCATGTTATCAGTGATATTGTTTCCAGGCAGTCATCTAGGAGTGGAATATGATGCAGTCACATTAGCATGTTGCTGTGCTGTACGGCGAGAAGGTTGGGACAAGTTCCCCGTGGCTCGGATGACAGGGATGTGGCGTTTTTAACCTTTATCAAACACACCAGACCGAACATACTGGTGTGAGTGTGTGTGTGTGTGTATGTGTGTGTGTGTGTGTGTGTGTGTGTGTGTGGAGGGGGTGGGGGGCACACTGCTAAAGGGATGGTTTGCTGCTGTACTGTTTTAGAGCAATGTGAGGGCCGGTGGAGGGAAACCACAGAGCGAGGTCAGCTGTGCTGCGTCTTTCCTGTGCTGGAAGTACATTGTAATGATTTGATTAAGATTGATTGCTGGTATAATGTCATGACTCTCTGTTGGCCTGTAGCTCATATATTACTGTTGTCCATTATCTCATCTGACTGTGCTCCCTACTGACGGGATAAGCTGAGCAGGACTCTCTCTCTCTCTCTCTCTCTCTCTCTCTCTCTCTCTCTCTCTCTCTCTCTCTCTCTCTCTCTCTCTCTCTCTCTCTCTCTCTCCTTCTATCTTTCTCTCTATCTATCTGTCTCTCGACCTTTATTATGGTCATCATGCCAATATAGAGATACAGTATTACCAAAGCATGTGTACAAGGTCAACAGTGTAATTTCAAATATGAAGACAACAGAAGGTTTGCACATAAACCTGTTAAATGTAAAGGTAAGAATAGTGTATACAAGAAAAGAGATCAATTAAGAATAAAAAGAGGACTCAATGTTTGAAGGAGGTTAGTTTTCCCCGGGCTGTGACCTGTGAGTAAATAGTTTTGGTTTTGGAGATGACTTTATTCTTATGTCCTTTTACAGGCTGCAGTGTTGCTCTATCTCTACCTCTTATTGTTGGCAGAACTCACTGTTCTCTCTGCACTGTCAGGTTTGTCTCAATGGTGATCATTTGCCACTCAGAATTGTCTACTCGGTGCCAAATTGCTTTGAAGTTCCCTTTGAGTTTTTCTGATAGATGTCTAGTGGTTGATGTACTTTTCTTTTTCTTTGGCTAAAATTTGGTCCATATTTTAAAAGTCTCTGCTGAGGCTATTAACTGTTTAGAAAGACATAAGCCGGGCGTGGAAAAAATGCAGCCCTATGAGGCCAGATCGTCAACGCAGCAGGGGTGGCGTCTTGCGATAAATGTCCCATTGGACCGAAAACCTATTTGTTACCCCAAAAAACAAATGGCCATTGTTCCAAAGACAGATTGACAGCGAGGCATGACCCGCCCTTCTCTGCCTCTGATTGGCTTACCTGGATATTATTCTCACTCCTCATGCTTTCCACCAACATGGGACATTTTTCTGACATAAGGGTTTTGGAATAATGGGCCTTTGGAACAATGGGCAGTCCCCACAGGGGTGTCGAGGGTGCTGGCCAAAAAGTCAAACCTTGGCTCCTCTTTTGCTGGACTGAAATGTGAAGTCATCTAGGAAAGTTCTGGCCAATCAAATACTAAAAAAGCGCACATTCCTGGTGATTAGTTTGTGAAGTAATATTTCTAATATTTACCCTGCGACTGTTATAATGAACTCCAATGAGGTTTGAAGGACCTCAGTGCAGTGATAAGCCCTCAAACTCATGGATCTATTACTTGAACGGGACTTCCTGGATGATAATCTCACCAGTAGCTGCAGCAGCATGCCTCCCCCTTTGCATTATTTCAATGCATTGCTGTCTTCAGTCTGAATGCCTACTTAGAGGAGCTGTGCCTAATGAGCAGCTGCTTGATGGTTCTTCCCAACATTTTGTCAACACAGAGCTTTGTAGCAGTTGGCTCACTGGCTTTGAAGTTTTCAGAGAAAATTATTGTTTTAAATCCCGAGTTAAAGGGATAAAAATTGGCCTAATTCAGTGCATCATCCATTGTTTGTTGTGTCGCTTTGGACTCAGGGGAGGTCCTTACACATTTCAGTGTGTAGCTTTTAACTGTGTTCGTGGATATTTTTCCGACGCATACAAAAGGTCCTCTTTTGATTGATTTGTGACATTTGTTGAATATCAGAGGTAAAGCACAAAAAAAGATGTTTTCGTGTTCCCCAGTTTCACACAGGCACACATGCACATTGTCTACCTCACTCTGTCTATCACTCTATCAATCCACTCCCTCCTTACAGGGGTCTGCTCTGTGCAGTGCTGGAGGTTGTGTGGTGGCTACGGTATACTGTGTAGATTTTTGCTGCAGTGCAGCAGGCAGTATTGTGCTGCTGCTGCCGCCTCTGTCTTTCCCCTTCTCTCTCTCTCTCTCTCTCTCTCTCTCTCTCTCTCTCTCTCTCTCTCTCTCTCTCTCTCTCTCTCTCTCTCTCCCTCTCTGTATGCATTCATTTTTGTGTACATTTTTTGGGAGCAGTGAAACACTTCCAAAACGGTTCTGCTGTTAAAAGAATTAAAGAAAAAAGAAAAGGCATTAGCCCCATAGCTTCCGCCTCATTCATCACACCCAGCAGGTCCAACACTTGGTTGCCTTCCTGTTTTGTTCTGGGCACTTGCATAGCTTTATCAACATTTTTTACGATGACCTTTTGGAAGTTCTTATTTTCATACTTGTTTTCAGCCCTGTCCTGAAGTTCAATGCCCACAGTCATAGGCTGGTTTCCCCCCCCCCCCCCCCCCCCCCCACCTCTCTGGGTGTTGTCCTATTTCAGACACAGTGACAGAAGCAGACAGAGGGAGAGATGATGGGGTGGGCAGTGACTAAGTAACCTGTTTGTTGTGGTGAGTGCTCGGCTCTCTGCGCAGAAAGGCCAGTTGTTTTCAGTTAGACACACTAGGCTAGAGACGGTGAAGCACTCAGGTACAGTTTGTCAGAGACCAGACAGATACAGCACCGGGGGACATAGTGGAGGCTGAAACACTACTCTACAAACATGTTACCAAACTCACCAGCTGCACAATATTTCTCAGAGACCTTTTTTGTTTGGGGGCCTAAATGCACAAATGTCTCCAGTTTCTGTCGCATAAAAACAGCTCCTACTAAGTGATGTTCACGTACAACATCTCTATTTCATTGTATGGGGGAAAAAATAGTTTTTTAGTGGACCAGGCCAGATATAAGTTGCCATTTCACCAAACACCATGTAGTCACGACAGGACAGCACTTGACATTTCTAGTAGGATACGTCCCGGCTGAGCAAGTGTCAGTGCTGTCGGTTGGACGTGGTTATCTACATGGTGGAAGGTTCTGGTGGGGGGGATTGTGACGGGGTCTTCACAAGTAGGTGACAGGTGACGTGTGTGTGTGTGTCTGTGTGTGTGTGAGAATGTGGCCATACTCGTGTGATCAGGTTAAAAGGTTGTGTCAAGCTCTGCGGGACATCATGAGGGGTGTGAAAATCCAAGCAGCAGTGCAAAGGAGATGTGGATTCTAAATGTAACGCGAGTTATTGTCAAATTGTGATTGAAAAAAAACTTGATCCAGGCTTTTGCAGCCAGATATGGAGACAACATCGTTTGCTAAGATTGTGGAACGGCGTTTACGCAAGGCACTAAAGGCTGAAGAAGAGCGCGGTGAGTCCCAGCAGAGAGCTTTCCGAGCTTTAAGATAAGAGTCTTGACATAATTACGCACTTATTACACTTGTTGCCCTTTTTAAAGTAGTACAGCTGTATGACAGTAGACGGGTTTAACACAGGACATACAATACGTGTTCTCCGATATCAGATTACTTCATTGATTCACTGTGTGAGTGTGACATGAATACTTTGCAACATATAACAAGAGGCACAGATGATGTGAAGTCCATTATGAGCGAGGAATAAGTCTTATCAATGCAGTTTGCTTCAACACCAATAAAACTAATCACTGCATTGCAGATGATCAAACCTGAAGGTCACACTTTGTGTGTGTGTGAGAGAGTTTGTTTGCATGTCTGTGTGTGTGTGTGTGTGTGTGTGTGTGTGTGGTCCACTCCTCCAATTATTTTTTATGCAGCAGCACGCCAAAGAGGAGGAGGTTATTCCATTATGTATGCAATGCTTCTGGAGTTTATTCCGTATTATTTGTCCTGCATAAAATATGAACCTATTTTCGAGGCCAAGCGAGGAAGCCAAGAAGATTGATGCATGGCTGTCGATCTACAGTGACACCAAACTCTTCTCTTCCCTGATAAAGGAATAAGTTACATACCTGTGAGTCGGTGGCAGGCCTGCGTGTGGTCCGACAGCGCCGTCGCCCCACGTTTATACTCACATTGACATAAGAACATGTACATATCCAGACATCCAGAGCTCTGTAAACCTGACAGACCCGGACAGCTCACATTCATTTTAATCTGCAGTCAGGCCTCAACACCTTCCCCAATGTGACGTAAGACTTGCTCTTTGATAATGGCTAATAAAGTAGTCACTTTGACAGACCTGCTCTTATAGCAACAGAGTCACGATTGAAGGTCGCTTTTTGTGACGCTCTCAATAGAATCATCTCTTCTGAGAGTTCGCTTCAGGTTTATCGGTTGAGTAGTTACGCAACGGCTCAATGTGGCTCACAAATGAAAGTGTACAATATTTAAAAGAGGCATAGAATCACCAGATGCGATGCGAAGACTGATTAATGTCTCCTGCTGCTCGTAGACAAGTGGGAAGTGAGAGGTTTGTCACTCAAACTGGCCAACATTTGTCCATCAAGAGGCATTGTTACTCTTCTCCTGAACACGTGTTTGTTCAAAACAATATTTACTCTGACTTCTGTCTTGTGGCATGTGTTGAAGAAGCTGAAAGAAGTAAAGGAATAGGAGGAAGTGGGTTGGATAGACAAGATGGATGAGCACCTGTGTGTTGGGTCATTATTGCTGTTAAATCCCTGGTTGTGTGTCGTTTGTGATAGAGTTTGCTCCTCTTATTGCATATGAGAGGGTTATCAGGTGGAGATATGTTTATAGATTTTGTGTATTCTGCTGGATTTACTAAAGTCATAAATGCAATTAATGATCAGTTTCACATGGACATTTCTCCACCTTGCAAGAGCAGTTGTAAAAATAGCTCAGATTGGATTTGCCTCAACGAAGTTGTTGAAAAACGATCCTTTTGCTCCATAGAAACCTTAATAATGGCAGAGTTAACCTAAATAAGTTTATACAAATAACAACAAATGGTAATTAGAAAGAAAAGTGGAGCAATACTTATAAATGAACACGATATTTGATTATTCTTTAACAGCAAAACACACAAGACTGAGTGTTGTGTGTCAACATGTCCTCCAAATGAAAAAATATCAAAATATGTTGCATGGAAGAGTTTTCTGATCTGACGCCACTATCAGCAGGATGACGTTATTTGTCAGTGTCTTCTAAAAATCGTTACAAATCCCTGTCGATGTTGTCATTCTTCTTGGGAGGCCCGTCTCTTCTGTGTTCATGATCGTGAGTTTGATCTATTGTGCACATTTGCCCTGTGCCCTTTTTGCTAGCAATCTTTCAGCGTGCTTTTCTGGGAAACTCCTCTGTGTAATGGACATTTCTCTCTGTGCTGCATCAATAACATGGTTTACACAGTGCTGTAATGATGAGCCTGTAGCAGCCTCCTTGTTCCAGGACGGTTTTGCAGGGATGTGGGAGTGTGTTATAACGCTGTATGTACAGCGCAGTGAATGAGGGGAAGAGGAGCGGTCTGGGAAAGGTGTTTCACAGTTAACCAAGGATCCTGGCTGAAGCTGTGGAAAAGTGAACTCCCTTTTTGCTCAGTAATTATACTCTCAGAGCTTAATTTACAGAAACATGTTGCTCATTTTCTTCCGCGCTCCTTCCATTCCGCCCTCGACTTCATCACAGGATCTGATTAACACAGTGTTGTTAGATTCTGTTTCATGACGAATATATGATTTATGACCAGTGTGACCAATCTGTGACTGATCAACTCAATTGATTTTTTTAAAGTCTTAGGAGGAAAACAAAGCTGCCTTGGAACAACATGGATTTGCAGCAGTGAACATTAATGCAGGGAAGGAACAGGTGAGCAGTAGTGTGGTGTATATAAATACCACCGCTATCTTCAAGCGTGTCACATTTCAACAGACACCCAAGCTGGTTGTTTTTCTTAAAGGGTTCAGTTTCTGCATTTTTTCTTTTTCTACTTTCCCAGAGTCAGCAAAATTCACGAGGATGTGTACCAAATGCCTTTGCATGCAGTTTTGAGTCGAGAATATAGCAAAGCTTAACTCGATTTCCTATATGATCAGACGTGATGCACTTTCTGCTACGCTAAGGGTTAATACTTTGTAGCCATTAGTCTGCAATTCCATAGGTCTGGCTATTTAAAGGGAATATTTCTCTATTATTGTGAATGAATAATACAAAATCTAAAATGGATTATAAAACCATCTGGAGCACAAGCACACAATCATTTTTTTTCTTTCTTCCTTTGAGTGTCTCATTCCGAGGAAGATATTCACGGCTTGATGCACAATCAGCATCCAAATGATTTCTTTTCTCCCAGTTCTGTCATTTTCTAGAACAAGAAGCATTTTCAGAGATGAGTTTGCCACAGATGACCACATTTAGTGCAAAGTGTCTCTATGCCGCAGAGAACATACATTTTATACAGGGACAAAACGATCCTTGTGGAAATTCATTAAAAATGTGCTCTTTTTTATTTTATTTTTATTTATTCCTTGTTACGTGTAAATCCCCAAAAGAAAATCCAAAATGGGCTTCCCTTCCCCCCCTGGCATTCTTGCCCTGAATTGAGCCTTGAAGATAACGTTTCTATTCCAGGCAGTGTTTTACCGTCGTCAAGCTCCACCTATCAAATGCATATAGTTTGGTTATAGACAGCTGAGGTTCGGAAAGGAAGTGTGATTGAGTGAATTTGTTCACAAGATGAAGCCGGACCTGAGACGCCCAACACGGGGGCAATAAACATACCGACGTAGCTCTGCATGTGTCACCAGGAAGTTACAAGAAGTTTGATAGAATCTCATTTCTTTCACTTTTATAACCATATGAATGATAACCTGTAGTTTAGTTACACCAGCCTCAGACAGGAGACATTAAACAAGGAGACATTCACGACTTCAGCTGAGATCAGCATACCTTCAAACTGCATAAAAAAACGTCCGATTAAGTAGGAAAAACTATCCCACAATAGTGGTAGTGGTAATATATTTATCCATTGAGTATGTGTTCATCTGCTGCTCATATGTCCATGGTTGAACAGCGAAACTACTCGTCCCTCTTAGTGGTTCCTCTCATACACACTGTAATTGCAACTTTGGTTGTTTGCTTTATAGAATCTCCGACGCACTTAGGGAAACAGAATATAGCATTACAGTGCGTACTTAATTATCGGACCTCCCCATGCTATTCATCTTTGTGGTATATCCTCCTCACTATTTCCAAAGAGATCAATAGGGAAGCAACCGTCCAAGCACTCACAGGGGGGAATACTATAATATTCTACACTACATGTACTGATTTGTAAGATAAAGTTACCTCATGTTGAATATTTCATTCATGGAATAATACATAATCCGCTGAGAGTAAATTGATATGGAAGAATAATGACATCTATTGCTTTAAGTGTAATGCAATAGTGTGTACGTACGATGTCCTCACTGTGTATTTTAAGAGTGTTAAATTTAGAACAACAGGGGTGGAGGGGTAACAGATAGGTGTCACGGTTTCCCAGTAGAGACAGACGAGGGCAAACGAGAGAGGAAAGGTGAAAAGTGACTCCCTCCTGTGGCTGCTGAGAATCACGTGACAGATTGACAGAAAGAGGAGTCTTTGTTAACAATCGATGAAGCAAAGAGTCACACTTTTTTCAGAGTATCTTCACAGCTCGCAGAGGTCACCGCTCTGCTTGCCGTGTAAAGCGAGAACTGTGTTTAGAACCCCTGCTATTGATACGGTTGCGGGCAAACGCGGCACCTGTGTGTGCTGTTCGAACCTCCTCCATAATAAAGTAGAGTCCTCCCTAAATCACTAGCGTACAGCAGTGGTGGATACACTGTGGAGAGAAGCGATCACTTGTGAAATGTCACAGAATACGAATGGCTCTGCAGGTAAATTAATGTTGTCACACGATCGCCTCTTGGAGTTCTCGGAGCTGACAAATCTCTGTGCTCAAGACAAATAATTGCTTGACAGCGCTTTGCATCAGACAGTAAGATCATGTGTCATTAAAGTGTAACTTCACCCCAAGGCCTGAGCCTAACCCTCCACCCACTGCATACTTTTGCAGAAAAACAAAAACGTGGGCAAGCGGCTGAGGGATGTGGGTGTGTGAGGCAGAAGTTGCTTAGTGACATCCCCTATATACCACGCAGGGCTCTTTTGAGGTGGAGGACTTGTCTCCTCTAGCATCCTCTGAAGCAGACATTAGGGTGGTGAAGGACAATGGTGGTCTTGAGCTGTTCAGCCCCAGTGATACCCAAAGCCAGCGCTGTCGGAGTCGAGGCAACGCAAGGGCAAGAGAGGCTGATGGCAGTCTCGTAACATAACGTTAACGTAAAATAGAAGGCTAGTGTTAACAAACGTTCAAATAGGGTTAGGGTCGCCCACCTGTGATTAGAGGGTGTTAACATTCTCTTTTTTCGCAAGGTTCAGGGCTGATTTAAAATAGTAGATGATGTACTAAATGCATTTGTGTTAAGAAATGTCTATATTAACACCAGCATCGACGTATTTCATGTCATATACGTTAGTTTACAGCTCAAAAAAGACCTCTAAGTGTGCAGTACATCTTAAATTGTTCTTTTAGATCACACTGATGTGGGTTAAATCCAAGTTTTCAGTTGATCTGGCTTTCGGCTGCATGGATCTGCAGCAGCGCACTGAAGTCTCTTAATGGTGATGCCGAGGGATTAACCTGTGACGGCATAACTGGGCCAAACCCAGGTTGAATGTGTGTCCAGTTGTGTCACGTCATGTGTGTGTTTCCTGCTTAAAAAGCAGTATAAGTAATGCACTTGTATGGAAACATGATCCCGATAATACGGTTTTGGTGCCATGAATTTAATTAAATTTCATTGAGTTTAATGGAGTTGGTTGTGTGGCTGTAATGTGCTTTGTACTTGTTTTTGTTGAGTATGCTTTATTGGCATCTTGTTTTCTCTAACCAACTCCTCTGATTGATTGATCTGACTGCTCCATCTGTCTCCCCGGGGCATTCAGCATCTTCATTGTTCACTTGTCCTTCTGTTGCTATAAAGCCTATGAGAGCGGGCCTGTTGCCTGTCTACATGCTTGGTTTTATGTAGTGGCCTCATGTTGCATGTGTTTTTACCAGAGCTAAACACAGACAGTCAACCGTTGAACTAACTTTCATGTGTGTGAGCTCTGATGTGATGTTTATTTGCAGAAGACTGGAGCGATGGGTATTTGAATGCTAACTTGAGATGATTCTTTGCCTTTTTTAAGCCATCAGTCTAATCCTCCGCAGCCTCTGCGATGGGCTCCTTATCTCCCTCTTATCTGTTTGTGGTGCACTTTACTTCTTTTTCCTCCTCCTGCTCTGCTATATCACTTTTCACTGCAAGAGCAACGTTGGCTCCCCTAGAACTGCTCCAAAATGACCTGTCAGTAAAATCTGATCCTTTTTAGAATGAGCAGGACTGGTCTTTTGCATGCCAAAGTCTTGTTGATGGTGGCCAAATGTCCTCCCAGGTGCCCTCTAACTCACCACGGAAGCAAGAAAAGGTCTCCTAATATCTCCACAGTAACTCTAGATTCTGATGACAGTGACAAAGAAGGTTGTGACAGCAGAGGGGTCCATGCATTTCTCCCAAACCAAATCAGCAGTCTTTTTGGGCAGTGAGAATCGAGTTGGAATAAGGGTGTGCGACAATCACGGATCAATGCGGGCAAGAGCAAAATATGCCAGATCTGAGACTTTATAACAGAATGAGTATTGACGTGGAAGCTGAGCCCAGACCACCGTTGAACCGTCTGGATCATAAAGAAAAAGAAAAAGGGGAAGTCATCACATTTTCTCCCAGACTGTTGAAAAAGGAGAAAAGTTCCACACTAGACAAATAATCTGTGCTTTGTTATTTTTGGCCTCTTTTGTGCAGAAGAGAATTGTTTCACAGTGATAAAACTGTTAGGATAATTATTAAACGAGACTGTCTAGCAGCTTGAATGGTCTTAAAATGACTAAGGAACACGCAGGTTGGTCAGATGCACTGTGTGCCTGCTACAGTTGAGACGACAAATTCTGCCCCATCAACAATAATCCAATGTATTGTCACTCTGTTAGGTTAATGTTGCGCGAGTAATTATAATTTTCTTATTCTGAGCAATGTTTTTTTTTATACCCCTTTCCCTTCCCTTTCCCGTGCCGAAGCAAAATATCTGTCAGGGATGAGATGAGATGAACAGCATACATAATGTGAAGGGTGCTTTTCAGTTTATGTTATCACAAATAATCTTAGTCCATAGATACTAGTGTCGCCTCCACATCCACACGGGTCCTGGCTAAATCCACTTGTCAGATTTACTGATTCGCGCCGGTCCTTATTTGATTACCTCGTTGATGTGAGATGTTGGCAGCAATGTTGATGGTGAGAAAAGGTAAGAGCAACTGACAAGGACACTCAGCGGAGCACCAAGGTCCTTGTGTCATACACGCCCTGCATCATGCCACTCCTTGCTGCTGAGCGCTTCAGAAAACTGCCTCCTCAGACCCTCTATATTAATATGTGTTTTGAGCTGATCTTATTAGAAGTGCTGGGATAAAAATAGATTGAGGAACGGACCACCGGACACTATTATAGTATGTATTAATAAAAGAGAAAGTGGAAGACAGGACACCTGAGGGTTAATGGTATTGTAGTAAAACTACAACATAAGCAAAGAAGCCATCAATGCAGTGAGGCTCCAGATATGTATGTTGTCAGACTCCTTGTAGTCTTTTAATATGAGTATGGGATGAAATGTATTTTGTGCAAAGTAGAAACCACATTTTTCATTGTCTATCGATGGATTTCAGCGGTCTATCGTCACACTTCCCCTTCGTCATTAATATGTCAGCTGCTATCAAATCATGTTTGTGAGTATTAACTGAGGTGACACATTGAAGCTGTCTCATTGTTTAATCCAATGACACAACACGAGGTATTCCAGAGCCAGTAAGTATGAACGTGACATACAGTATGTTGTACGGATGGTCTGAAGTCTTGCCAGTTTAATCCACATTATGTCATGGTGAGAGAAGGATCATGATCCGTTTATGGTTCAATATATCACACAGAAGATGAAGGGCCTTACGTCCAGGCCCATTCTTATTGCCCTGTGGTACTACGTGATGTATACGGCAAGACAACGTATATTGTAACTTAGGCATTAAATGATGCGCTTCATACGGCCATTGTTCAGGGCTTCACTACATAGAAATGACTACAGGCTCTCCTGAAGGAGGGGACATGAAGTTGTATAGCACAAAAATACCTTTTGTGTTAAAGATCTAAGTAATCCTTTCTCTCCAAGCCATCTCATATTTGGCAGGGGCAAGAAAAAGAAGAAACCAGTCCAAACCAGTTTGGGTGTAGGGGGGGGGGGAGGTCTTATATTATGAATGGTTCCACAATAGACAAAGCAGATCATCAAAAAGCACTCTTGAAGCAGCATAAATGAGCTTGTTGGCAGAGCTCCGGAGGTTAGCACACATTTAGCTCCTGTTATCACAGCGGGATGGCAGTGATACCATAGATTATTCAACGACATCGTCAGCTTGCAATGCAGTGGCAGTTACTGGCTAGTAAAGTTGCAGTTAATATTAGGAATTGCTGTGCAACTTATAGAGCGTTTTATCTGTCCTGGCCTTGTTTCCCGCCACTCTCATTGTCCCACTTTATCCTTAAAGTAGGCAGGCCAGAGCTCCAGTGCTAGCTTGTCTTTTGCTATCAGCGATGTTGCAGTTAAAGTTAAAAGCTTTTTGTTTGTTATCAGCCTGCGGAGACATGACCTTTTGTAGTTGATAACTGAACGGCATGCCCAGACTTGTAAGTCCCACCTGCTCTCACACACAGACACTAGCAGCGAGTCTGTGCTTTGATGAAATGATGAATTATTTTCATGACAGTTCTCTGCGCTTATCAGAACACTATTTTTTCCCCGTTTCTAACCAGCCGAGTCCGACCCCCTGTGTGGTTATCTCAATGAATGAATTCGCTACCGCTGTCACAGTAAAATGCTAGCTACAGGTATAGCAGGTGTGCATGTTTGTGTGTGTGTATGTGTGTGACTGGAGTACAGAAGAAATGCTGACAAGTAGAAAGTCAAACTGTTAAGGGGGTTTCACTGACTGTGAAATATGTGCTAGCAGTACAGTGTGTGTGTGTGTGTGTGTGTGTGTGTGTGTGTTTGTGTGTGTGTGTGTGTGTGTGTGTGTGTGTGTGTGTGTGTGTGTGTGTGTGTGTGTGTGTGTGTGTGTGTGTGTGTGTGTGTGTTGTCCTGTGTCCAAAGAGTCATTTTTTTATTTTTTGTTGTGAACCACCTCCACTCACCTGGGATTCATTCAACACCTTCATGCCTGTGTTGAGTCCAGCCTCACCCAGGGTGACCTGTACAGGAACAAAAGACCTCTCCCACGACATATTACACACACACACACACCCACACACACACACACACACACACACACACACACACGCGCATGTTTGTGCCTGCGTGCATACAATCTATATCTAATTGGAGTGCCACTGTTTTCCCACCTAGAGTCAAGTCTAGACTTGTTTGCGCTTGGGAAAAAATAGAAGGTGTTGTTGAGTCTGTGTCAATAATGTGCGAGTACAGTATATGTGTGTGTATCTTTGTATGACTCACAGATGAAATATAAATGTATAATCATAGTTTTATCTCCACATGCCCTCTCTTCCCACATGTGCTGCCTTTGAGTCTGAATGGAGCTCTGTGTTGTTGCCTGATGTTTCTCTCAATGCTTTACGAGTATTCCATAAGAAACGGCGAGCACGTAAAAATATTTTCCCACATTCAGAATACACATCAAACATAAAGCTAGCTTTATAATGCACCACTCACTGTACGTTTTATAACGAGTGTGTGTGTGTGTGTGTGTGTGTGTGTGTGTGTGGAGCCTGTGCTTACCTGGTACAGTGGAATACAGTACACTAGCTGTTGCTTGCACTCTGTCCTGTTAAATTTATAATGGTTTGAACTCCCCTTCCCTCTTTAGAACATGGAGCAGAAAGCACTTTTAATGCCTGTCGTGGGTACGGACGTGTGTGTAAGGAGTGTGTGTGTGTGTGTGTGTGTGTGTGTGTGTGTGTGTGTGTGTGTGTGTGTGTGTGTGTGCGTGTGCGTGAGAAACTAATAGGGCAACAGCCTCTTCTGCAAAGTGGCTCATCAACCCTCCACATCTTGCAGAGTTGGATATCTCAATGGAGAGGGGCATGCTCGAAAGGCTGCAAGCCATGTGCTAATTTGTGTATTTATGATGTATTCATAATCATCTGTGTGGGACACATGGACATGGAGGGGAAGTTTCTGGAAATTCAAATAGAGTAGAATAACATCTACTTGTTGTCATAACATAAATGAAGACCTCTTAATCACAAATATGTTTTAAGCATTTACACAATTTCCATGTGTAGGAGGTGGGGCATGGTGATGTCAGTGCAGGCTTTTATCAATGTGGTTCAGGTCAACAACCTGTATACCGAGTATACATATTTACACATGTGTATTTTACAGATCTTATTTCACTAATGCTTTGTTGGTTCATTGAACAAGGAAAATCGCTGATTTCAGAAAAAAAAGACAAAACGGGGACTGCATTTTGAAACCATATACACTTTCAAGTAACAAGTATGCAGAATGCAAGCCTCAATGTATTCCACAGTGGTGCTGGCAGTGTAATTACACTGCATTTGATCAGGTTACTAATTGAAAGACATTAAATAGGACAGTAAAGCTGTTAGGCATATATGGTTTTGAATTGTGGAATTAATGGAAAGCAGACTAAAGTTGTATAGACCCTGTGGGCTTTAAGTCCTGGTCCTGCTGGCTTTCTGTTTCACCTGATTGCAAACAGCTGGGCTTTATGGTGGCGTAACTTTTGATAATCAACCAGGATGTCTTCTAAGGTCTATGAATTACATTAATTTCAGTGGCCTGTGTGTTCCTCAGAAGCTCTGTTTACTTGTCAACAGACAAATAAGAGTTAGTATGCCTCATGCATCCCGCTTGAGCATCAAGCATACAATTTGATTTCTATTACTAATATATTCTCTTATTGTCTTGATAAAGCCAGCGAACACTCTGAATGTTTGCTCACTGAGAGGTTACAGTGATTACAGGAGCATAAAATGAGATGAACACAGCGACAGTGACTTTTATCAGTGCACATGCACCTGTTTACACATGTGTGTACTGATACACATGTACACACTCAGGTCTGAGTGGTTTCTGTTGTGCAGGATAGAAAGTATGTACAAATGGTAGCATATAGTATTGAGAGGGGAACACTGGGCTCAGTGAATAAACATTTTTTCATACAGTAATGTTTTCTTTGCGACTTAATACGTGTAGAATGGCCTATTACTGATTTAAGATCAAATATATTAGTGAGCATGTGAATATTAACACAGTGTTACAAAGTGACTGAGAATGAGAGGCAATGGCCAGGGCTCGAGGAGCCAATGACGGAGAAACGTTGGACGTGCATGCTGGGAAGTTTTGGCTTTCGAGGTCCCGAAATGATTATGAAATGATCTAAGCATTCATGTTTTTCTTCTGTCATATTTGTACAGAAGCAGTTAACTATTACTATATGCAAACTGAATATCTCTGAACCCTTCATGTTATTCGCAACCTCTTTCATCGTGGCCTATTTACATTTTTATTTGACACAATACTGTATTAATTATGGCTAATTGTTTTTTTTTATGGCCTGTTTGTCTTGAACTCAAATCCGCTTCGTCTCCCCGTCATCCATCATGTAGCAGGAGAAGGGGGTGTTTGGCTCAGACGTCTGATTTATCACCACTAACTGTTGGCAACTAGCAAATGTTCTGAGGCTCCCATTAGTCCAAGTAGAACGTCTTGGCCAAGACTCGTCCTTTCCTCATCCAGATCTAACATATAGTGTAACCGAATTTCCCAAATACATGGGAAGAGAAGGGGGGGGGGGCGTAGAAACGATGGCTGAGAGAGAAGTTTGTGAGGTAATAGATAAAGAAAAGATAAAAGCCAAAAATAGATTGAGATGGGTGGGTCACACATACGCTCACAATAGGTACTATTATGCTAATCCGCCAGCAGTGTTCTACATGTACATCCATGCACATACACACACATTCATACAGAAACATAACATCTTAGCACACACTGGTAGGTTGCTATAGCCAGCTGCCAAGAGAGGAGCTGCAAAGTAAAAAACATCTGTCGTGAACATGTTTAAACACAGTGTTAGCAACGGGGGCGTCGGTAAAACAAACTCACTTTTTTTTGCATGTAATCTACATATTTTAAAGGCTCGTGGTTTTTATTTCCTGACGACTGATGGGACTATTTAGCAGCCATCAAAGTTTCAGTGTAGACGCTGTGGGAGGGAGAGGCACTTCTCTCTCCTCTCCTTCTCTCTCATGGCATGCAGGACAGCACATTTTAAACACATTTAAACTAAACTACCAGCGTTCTCGCTTCACTGTATTTTAAAAGCTCACTTAAACAACAACTGAACTGAGTCGCAACACAAACGTGTCTATGGGACACTGAAAAGGCTGATGTGTATTATCATTATTGTTGTAGAAAGAGGGAGAGCGTTTTTCCATAAATGTTTTTGCGTGCATAACCTGTACGTGTGTGTGACAGCTCGTGTGCATACTTGCACGTGTACGTACTTTGTTTTAACTTGGCCGGTGTCCTACATCAAAGTGTAGTAGCCGTGTAGTTTGTCTTAGAGGGCACGTTTCATTTCAGTATTTGTGCGAGTGTGTGCGCTCTGTGAGTTATGGTAGTGGGGATGTTCTGCCTTCAGATACAAACGGCATCCATCCAGACCAGAGCACTGTAGCTCTGATGAATCTGTTTCAGTGCAGATTCTCCCCACAGCACAGCCACTACACCACTGTCTAATGGAGCACATTACATTAACCTCCCCTCTCTTTCTCCGTTGGTGCATGTGTATTTTTCTTCTGCAGGCATGTGCGTGTTTTTTGGCAACCAAAAGAGTATTTGCAAGCATAACATGAAATGATAGTTTGCTAAAAATCTTTTAGTAATGTGGTTTTAAATGTGCAGAAAGATATATTTGTCCCAACTTTTAAATAATGATGCATCGAGCATTTATGCACGTTGATGGGTAGGCTGTTTCAGGAAGAACATTTCTTAGTGTGGAAAGTCTCCACTTAATGAATAAATTATAGATTAAAGATTTCATCTTTAAACATAAGACTAACATCAAAATCATCCTTTAAGTTGATTAAGTAGCTGTAGCCCTTTCCAATCGGCTTTTTTTTTGTCTGTAAGATTTTACCAGACAGACAGACAGACAGAATCGCTCCTCCTCTCCATACTGGAAGTGAATTGACTGATTAGATTTTGCTTACTCAGACTGCCGATGTGTTCTCATGTTAGCTTCGGCTAAACCTTGTATTGCATTTTGCACAGAACAAGTATTGTGGATTTTGCCCTTTATCTTTTACAGCGTATTTGCGCCGGGGATGGATCACAGTATGAACAGGTGGAATGTTTACAGCGACCAGTATCTCTTTGAATAAACACTTGGCCTGTAAGAATTGTTTGAGATAAACCCCCATAAAAACCTAAAGCTCCCTTTCTTTAATGTAGCAGTTTAGCAAAAAGAGTCACCGGGGAAACCAGTGCATTCCAATCCCTCTGATCCGTGACAATGCATACTTCCCTCTCTCTTTTCTTCCCATAGCTCCTCTTTCACTCTTAGCTCTTAACTCTCTCTCTCACTCTCTCACACACAAACACGCACACGCACATGTACATCCCCATTCTCGTTTCCCTCTCTGACTCCCCCACCCCCCCTCTTTGGTGCATATGGAAACTCTAAGAATAGCCCTGTCACCTGATGGGTCTGATAATACTGTATTGATGCTCTACACTGCTCTGCGTTACCCTGTGTGGGAGTGTATGCTGCAAAGTGAGCGAGTGAGTGACTGCTCGAGTGCCTGCGCTTCCGTGTGTGTGTGTGTGTGTGTGTGTGTGTGTGTGTGTGTGTGTGTGTGTGTGTGTGTGTGTGTGTGTGTGTGTGTGTGTGTGTGTGTGTGTGTTTCCCACCAGGAAGCGGGGATCAGTGGGTTGTTGCTATTCTGCAGGGGCTTAAGTCTCCCAGGGGGACACTGTGTTGCTGATTAGTGCAGCTAGACACAAGGGGGACACCGGACACATGACTGTACCTCTCTCTCTCTGTCTCTCTCTCTCTCTCTCTCTCTCTCTCTCTCTCTCTGTCTCTCTCTCTCTCTCTCTCTCTCTCTCTCCGTCTCTCACTTTAACCCTCTTTCGTACACACCTACACCTACACACCTCTCTTGTCCTTTACGTCTTTCCCGCATTCTCTGCGTTTAGTCATGCCTCGCTGTCCGTCCGACAGCTTTCCACTCCTCTTTCTTCTCTCTCTGAGTCACACATCAGTATCTTTGTGTACACTTAACCTTTCCACGTTTTTCCTGTGCCTCCCGCCTCCCTCCGCTGATCACACACTGGATCTTCTGTGATGACACATGTGGTTTATTCAGCGGAAAATACTGTGTGCTCTGCCTGTATGCTATTCTATCCGAGAGAAAAAGAGAGGATGGAGAAGCGGAGGGAGAAAGAGACAGTCTGCATTGTTTGTGCTGATAATCCAGCCCAGAAATGTTCAAAAGACGGTATTTGAGTAATAGTTAATCTTAATCTTTCCTGGAAGGAACACACTCAGACCTGGGCTAATACAATAATTCCTGTGCCTGCGCTTTCTCACTGAAAGAAACATGATATCATTTTAGTGCGTCTATTTACAGTATAAGAGTTTCAATGTAAAATAAGACTTCCACTGTTTATGGTGGTGCAGGCGATGGTGAAACCCAGCGACATGTAACCATGACATCCCTGACATCCCGGACATTTGTTGCATGGTACATTTTTCCCTCTTTCCCTCAGTTCAATCTACACTGTCAACTTTTAGAGCAAAGGCAAGTACGCAGTGTGTAAATACAATAAAAACCTCCAATTTCTCGCAAGTTGCATCACGTCCAGTTTCTGTTGAAACAGTTTTAGATACTAAATTGTCATCATGGCTGCTGTAGTTGTGTCCTACTGAGGGGCGTTTCCACCATGGAGTCTACCTTCTGTCGGTCAGAAGATTATGTCTTTGAGAGAAAAAAAAACAAAAAAACATTTCCATGTGTTTCTAGATTTCAGTGTTCGGGGCGACACACACACACATTCTGCCATATAATGCCATGTTAATGTCACTGGTTCACCCCTGTGTAGTATGAGCACGTACGCAATTGTACACGGTCATGTTCTGGATGAAGTGTTTGTTTTGCAGCCTTGTATCTAGACCTGTCATCATCAGGGGTCACCAGCCACTTTCTCTGCCTCAGTCACAGATGGGGATTGAGGAAGGTTACAGCCTGAGCCAAAGTAAGCCTGCTGCTGTCCGGTATAGGCCAAGAACAGCTGTACTGTGCATGGCAGCATGACGCGACACCGACAATGTAGGAGAATGTCCTCCTGAAAGAATGTATTTATCTTTCTATTAGTCAACGACAAATAAATGTAATTCATCAAGGAAAAATCAATTGTTTGCTTTTTTTCTGTTTTGAATATCTTTTACATTATTTAGACAGCAATATGTAATGCAGATGATTATTTGATTCTTTCGAAGAATAAGCAACAAACTGATCAATCCTTCTAGATTACAAAGCTAAATGTTTTAGGGAAGACTATACTATACGTGTCCTTACGGCCCTTCCTCCTGTTAGTGCACTCTAAAAGCACATATGATTTCAAATAAGTTTGAGAAACAACTTTTTTATAAAACACTTTAGTCCTTTCACTGCCGCAGCAGCAAAGTGCAGTGCATCAGCCATCACTTGCGTTTTACCCTGCAGTAGAAACTTGTCACAAGGGTTATTCCTCCAGACTCCAAGTGAAGTGAGTTGTCTAATTATGACATAGTGCAGTTAGCGTGTGTCACTCTCCCTAATGATAAGTGACTGGACACAGAGGATAGGCCTTGTCGTACACACCACATGCCTTATTTATGTCGGCTGTACAAGGAAACTGCATTGGGGTAGACAAGCATGTTACCGCCTGGAAGCGTCACTTTGGGGAAAGGGGTGAGAGTCAGCACTATTTGTATCAACCTTTTTAATAATGTAGCATATGTTGTTGTTTTTAAAACAGTGAAATGTTCCAATGCTCATTTGCTGTTTGTTTTCTAACCAAGATACAAATGTTCGTTGACTTGTAATAAGCAACTGTATAAATCCATCCTGCACCCCTGAGCACTAGATATACCCTTAGACCTCGGGGCGTTATTGCCATTTATACCAACACTTGGAAAGACTTCCTCTTTGAACATTTTTTATTCAGAATCAGAATCAGAATTTGGTTTATTGCCAAGCAGGTTTTCACATTTTTTTGCTTTGGTGTGTGATGTTGCATACTTAAACACAGTAGGAGAAATATAAAATAAGAGCAAATACAGAAATATTACTAAAAAGAAAACTTCTATAAAATACAAATGAAAAAAATTGTGTACAAGAAATATAAATATTGCAAAAAAGAATGTAATAAACAATGTGTACAGTATATCTTAATTAAAAGTGGAGGAGCTGTGTAATAGTGGTAGTAGCAGAAATGTGCAAAATAGTCAGTGTATTAACTTAAATGTGCAAAAGAGTCAGTGTATTAACTTAAATGTGCAAAAGAGTCAGTGTATTAACTTAAATGTGCAAAATAGTCAGTGTATTAACTTAAATGTGCAAAAGAGTCAGTGTATTAACTTAAATGTGCAAAAGAGTCAGTGTATTAACTTAAATGTGCAAAATAGTCAGTGTATTAACTTAAATGTGCAAAATAGTCAGTGTATTAACTTAAATGTGCAAAATAGTCAGTGTATTAACTTAAATGTGCAAAATAGTCAGTGCATTAACTTAAATGTGCAAAAGAGTCAGTGTATTAACTTAAATGTGCAAAATAGTCAGTGTATTAACTTAAATGTGCAAATTAGTCAGTGTATTAACTTGAACTTCCAATTTACAAGTACCCTGGAGGCATTCCTCTCGACACAGCATGTTTCTAACTAGAGTTGAGTGACACGTTGATCTGAGGATGAAACCATCGGGTGACACAGATTTGTCATTATTGCTTACCAACATGAGGAAGTTATCCATTTAAATCCCATTAACATGATCCACCGACACAGGTGTTTTCACTTATCATGCCTGATGACAAACGAGTATAAACTGCTCTTCTCATTGGTCCATAGGGTTTTGTGACATCACATTGTACTGCTAGTGGAGACACCCAGTGAAACATAATGTCGCGACAAAGTTGTAGCTTAGACTCTTAATTGGAACCAAACCAGAAGCACATGCATTGTATGTCGTGGTCATATAGAGTATATGGTAAAAGATTTACTCCACATTGCCCGGCCCTAACTTTACTGTAGAGTAAAGGCTGTTGATGATGAGTGAGGAGCTGTGGAACACGTGTGTAGATCTTTAACCTGCTAGGATTTGTTGTGACGACATTTTAATTCAAGCGAGCTCACCGATCAGATGCTTCTTTATCTCGAAAAAGGAAAATACCAGGAGTTCCCTCTTGATATTTGATCAAAGGCAAAAGAAAGAAATCAAGCTCACACGAGCAGATCCAGTTGTTACACACTGTTGCCCTCCTTTATTATTAGAAACATTTTGGGGGCTTTGGTGTCCCAGAAGGCCGCTGTGCTCAACCACAATGAGCCTTCTTTACATGGCAGATAATGTTAGCAGCAGGACACAGCACTGGTTCCAGTGTCAGGGGGCCAGCTCCTGTTAAGAAGCCTCCCCACAGACCACTGTCTCTTCCATGAACTCTCTTTGTCTTTTGTTAGCTTTATAAATCTCCCCCTCATCTTGTACTATTTGTCGACGCTCTCTATCTTTTTGCCATTTAACATACAGTTATTCTCTCCCTTTTGCTCTCACCTTAGCCCAGCTTTTATGCGTCTGATATGTCTTCACCACTACACCTTTGGAGCTGGTAAATGTCAGGTATACTGGCTTGCTCACCCTCCATGCAGTGTTAACTCATTAGCCCTCTGATCCTGCTACACTCACTGTTCATTCGGATGTGAATCACAAGTGTTAAGCTGGAAGAGTTGGACTGAAGGTATGCACACAAATTCTTCAGCAAACACGATGTATTGACCAAGTTATAGTTAGAGATATCTAAGGGATATAGTTTAGTTCATTATGTGTGGAATTGGTTCTTTATGTTGTACAACATAAGCAACATACACAGCCTGCATAGAGCCATCTTCTAGTTGCGCAACTCAACACTCCAAATTGCTGTGTTTGTAATTCATAAATCCTCAGATGACTATCAGATGTCAGTTTGCCACCCTGTGAGTCAGCTTTTCCTCATGTTCCAGGAGGTGAGAAGCCTTCCCAGGGTTACAGACTACGCTTGCAATCACCTCCTGTAAATACCTCACTCGCTGACAGAAAGTGGCGCCCCATGAACGTCTCTGACAAGACTCCGACTCCACGGCAGATGATTCACTGACGCCACATTACTAGTGGCTATAGGTTAACTGTGTGTTCAGGAAGAAGCGGTGAATTAACCATTAACCTGTTTTGCCGTCATCGTGGCCAACAGGAAACAGATGGTGTCGTCAGTAGATCTTGTAGCGGTGATATATTTTTAATGTGCTGTAAGTGCTGAGGCTGAGAGAAGGTAGACTTTGATCCTTAGGGTGCTCCTATTTTAGACATAGGGTGCCACCATACAGCGGACGTTTATCCAGGTTGAATACAATTGATGTTAACAGCGTACAAAAGGCGATTAGTGTCCAAACTCCTTTTATTAGATCAGAAAAATACAGTGTTACAGGTACAGAGGAGTAATATGTTTCATGTTTCATGTTCTGAAAACGTACAGTATGTATCTGACATGTATTCATTAGAGCTGGGATGTATATGTTACTCCATACGTGCAATCGTGGTCTTGAGTTAAATAGATCTGAGTTTAGTTTGGTGGTCAGTGTGCAGTAAACTGTTAGCCTTGAACCCTTTTAATGTGTATTAAGAGCTTGAGAAAATTATGTTGTCTATAAACACTGTTTTTATCACTTATTACAGCACGTTGCGTAAAGATAATAGACTTCCTGTGTCTCCTCTCTGACCTCATTCTTGGACCGGAGTTGCTGTACATCCGTATCTGTTGATCTAAACCTGTAACATTTTCAGAAACCTGGACTACAGTGTATGTTTATCACTTGCACAGATACATAGGAAGGGAACAGCTCTTGCGTGAGAGTATTGGTGTGCCAAGGGGCCTGAGGTGTGTCAGTGATTCTCTTTAAATCTCTTTGTGTGTGTGTGTGTGTGTGTGTGTGTGTGTGTGTGTGTGTGTGTGTGTGTGTGTGTGTGTGTGTGTGTGTATGAATACACTTACAACATGTGGTGCTACAGTAGCACATCGTCGAGCATTTAAGAACCGCTTGACATATTCATGCCCATCTGTTGTTTAGAGTCAACACAAGGCGGTGCTCCAGAGAGACGCGAGGTGTCAGACCACATTGGGTTTTGTACTACACTGAAGGTCCAGACAAAGTCGTTTCTATTTATTGGGGTTTTAGACTCATCCTTTTTTCTTACTTGCACGTTGACGTCAACAAGTGTAGACTGAAACTTTCCAAATAGTCTCCCGATAGTTTCTGGAGAAGATGTACTTGGTCAAGAAGTTTAGATGTGTCACTCTTGGACACATATCAGTGTTTGCTATATCATTTAAATCTAGTTACTGTCACTTGAGCATTTTGTAATTTAGGTTTATTTTGATGTACTTTGTCCTCTGAGCTTGTGGTTCACACACAGTGTCCTCAGTATAACCTGTCGCTGAGTGTGTATGAATGATGGCTGTGTCAAGTGTGGAGTGTGTGATTGAGAGATGAGGTTTATGCATATTAGGGTTGAGTATCTGTGGATGTTGAAAAGCACTGAGTGTGCGCAACGGCAAAGACCCACTCGCACTATAATAAGAGGAAGAGTTGGGATGAAGCTAAGCAGGTTGTCCTGGATAGTCATGATGATGGTGGAAATATGGGTCAACGCCGGATCCTTTAAAGCTCCCCGCTTCACTTTAACCCTTCTTGTCTATTGCCTGTGATTGGAGTGTCTGAGCGTGTGTGCCAGGTGTACGTGTTGAAGCACAACACTGCCTATGCTTCACTGGTGTATTCATCTTAACTGTATTTGTTTTACTTGTCCCTCGGATGTCGCAGCTGCACCGGTCCCGTGCTGTTCGGCTCACACACTTTTAATTTGTTCCACTGCTGTATCATTGATGTCACAGCTTTATTCACCCCTCCCCTTCCCCTTCCCCATCGCACCCTGCCCCCGTGGCGAGTTCTGAGTGTCCTATGGGTGTCACAGCTTAATCGGTCCCTGTGGCCAGTGTTTAGTCAGAGTGACTGATGAAGGGCACTGCTGCCATGGCTGACTGATCCTCTGAACCCATCAATCAGTACAAAAGTTGCTCCACCCAATCAGACAGCTTGGTACAAGCGTGCATACATACAGTGTATCGTGATCTTTAGTAAAAAGAGCTGTGGCTCAGTTGATTTGAAGGGTTAAGAAAGGAAGTATTATACTGTAGCGTGACCTCCCATCACTACCTAAAGTTGTGCTCGCCCTCCTGTAACATGTTATCTTTAATCGTGGTAATGATCGTCCAACTGTGACAGATTTAAACCCTGAATCTGACTTATATATCGTTCAAACGTGTGCAAACTGTGATATTGACTAAGGCCAATTTAGCTTTACATATTATCTAATATTGTTTAAATGTGTTATGCAAAGAGATGGATACCTTCCTCGCTTAAATAATGTGCTTGTGCATTTGTGCATTTGTAATTTAAGTTTGTAGATCTGTTACTTCTGATAAGGACAAAGAGGCCAGCGTGGCTCTCAGTGCTGCGAACTAAGCACTTTTGCAGCTGTGTAAAAATAGCATTCGCCGTACAGAACTGTGAATGAAATTGCCTTCTTCAGCCATCGCTGTGCTAGAGTTGTGAATCCCCAGATCAGCTCTCTCAGTCTATAGGCTTTCCCATTCAGATGTATTGCAGTCTGTAGATTGTAATATCATCTGGCCAGCACCTTGCATGGCAGCTCTCTGTGTGTGTGCGTGAGTCTTGTGTGCGTGAGTGAGTGCGTGAGTGAGTGCGCGGTGTGAGTGAGTGAATGAGAGGCAATTGTTAAGCACTTTGTCCTGCTTTGCATGAACAGTGCAATGTAAATGCAATCCATTCACTATTTTTGTACTTGCTGAAGGGAGCTCTCCTCTCTGAATAAGCTCACAGTAGAGTACAGGGGGTGGTGCTGTCCGTGGTGCTTGAATTTAACTATCTAAACTATCTGGTCCAATCTACAAACTTCATTTCTTTTTTGAGTTCAAATGTTGAATGTTGAATGCAGACTTTTACTTTGTAATTCATGTGAAGAATGTCAAGATCTTAAAAGGCTAAAAATGTCTTTCAGTGCATTATTTAACACACTAGAGTTTTAGAGTTTGAGTCCGTAGCTTTGTCAAGTTATATTCCCATCAAAGGCGTCCTGTATCCTCAGATACATTCTCATTCAATAGCTGACAATCAAGAGAGACATAGAGAGATGTTGCTTTGTCTGGTTGTCATTTACTAAGCCTCTCTTGATTGCCTTTTGAAATCAGCGTCTCCATGCTTCATTACAGCCCTCAGTCTGTGCCCGTCGCAAGAGACGTCGCGCGAGATGGCCACTTGTCATCGCTGTCACTTCCACGTGCCGGGGGCCAGAGCGAGGCTCCGTATTCAGAGAAAACTTTGATCTACAGTTTAAAGTTACCTTGAGAGTGAAGAATCATTCTCTACATGTTATATAGTAAGTGTTAAATCAAAGGTTTTAGCTCGCACAGCTCTCACCTTTTTGATATACAGACAGAATAAGAGCATGTACAGTACAATAATCAAATGAAATGAAATGTATTTATATAGCCCAATATCACAAATTATACATTTGTCTCAGTGCTTTACAGACTGTACAGCACACGACACCCTCTGTCCTTAGACCCTCGCATCGCACAAGGAAAAACTTCCTAAAAGAAACCCCATAATTAAAGGGGGAACAATGGAAGAAACCTCAGGGAGAGCAACTGAGGAGGGATCCCTCTCCCAGGACGGACAGACGTGCAATAGATGTCGTGTGTACAGGATAAACAACATAGTACAAATACAACATGTGACAGAAATGATTGTACAGTGTTGATGTAAATGTGTGTGAAATAGCATTTACTTAACGACCCTCCTGGCGGAAAACCACATTCATCACACCATTCTATCAGAGCCATATTTTGAAAGCGTGAGATCAACAATGGGCCCCTGTGACCTTTCAACTGGTGTACTCCCTTTGCTACACATTTACTTTTTAGGTCAACCTCTTTTTTGACCTTTCAACGGTTAAAACACAAATGTCCCTGCGAGTCCAGATTCTTTTTGGCAAAATCCTAAACAAATCCTAGCCAGTCCTCTCTAATGTATTCTTTAATCTTCCACTTTTCCACTCATTGTGTAAAGAACATGTAAACACATTAATCAGAGAAACTTCCTCTTTTCCCGTGGTGAAGCGGTCTATTTGATCTCAGGTTTTTCAAAAATACACACTCTTTCATCTGTACACATTCAATGTTAAATAGCAGAATTAAGATAGTATAACATAGCATGTAATGGTCACATATTGTAAGCCCTAAACTTGCTCATTTTGATCACTACATTGTATTCTCCTAAGCACACACACTACAAGAGCGTGTCAAGCTGGATTTGTCTACAATAATCAGACTTCATATTCTTTCGAGAAATCATAGCTAATCTGCATGAGCGCGTAGAGACTGATAAAGAGATGGATACTGATGAAGAGATAGAGATAGAGAGCACCCTGAGAGTACATCATGAGTAGGAGGTATGCAGGCCTCTTGGGAGCTTGCCTGCAGGTTAAGTGAGGCTCTTGAAAAGAGCTGGTGAGCCTCTTAATTCACTTAATTACAGGATAGCACAAAGTCTTTGATTAAAGACTTTCGTATTGAATTCAAGGTGGCTTTAACAATCCACGAGTATCTACAGCTGCACTGCAGTTTAGTACATCACGCAAGCTGTGCCATGGATTTGCCACAAGATGAATAGAAACCTGAACTTCAGGCTTCACAAAATGGTATGCATTTAGAATGTGCTGTATGTCCTCTACATGTCTTTACTATTGCTTAACTCAGTCTGAGGAGCAATACGCATTGTAAGGAGCCCTGATGCGTTTGGCAAAGACTCACGCTTACAAAGTTCTCTTTGATCAACAACCCCTCGAATCAACGGGGCATTGTGTCAGTAAAGCTGTTCTCAGATGGAGGACATATGGAGTTGGATATAGGATGCTATAGATCACAGGAGCAGTCTTGGCTAAGCGCCCTCTACCAGCCCACCTTCATGTCCCTGTGCACCTACACACTCATTCGCTTGCTCTAATCTTTTTTGTTTTGCATTTTGAAGGTCTTACGGATCAGATTAAGTAATGCTCAGGTTATCATGCCTTCCACATTACAACCTCAGTAATCATTTATAACAAGTAAAAAGCATGACAGTTACACCTGCACCAAGACCTCTATCTGTTTATATGCATTTTTTATTATTCTGTAACTGTCGGTGGCGGGAATTATTGCTTGATGCTGAGTATTTTGCAGAGAATAAAATCAATAAAGAACTACAAGCTAATAGAGACAAAACACACTTACTGCTTTATGTCATAAGAAGCCCCTTTCTGATGTCAAAGTCTGTGTTAAACAGAATTATTGACATGACTTGCTATAGATTGAAATGTTCCACGTGTGTGTTTGAGTGTCTGTACTCCTCTTACTGTAGTTATAAATATGTTCTCAATTTGCGACTCAGCTGACATGTTTGTGGGACCAGGGGAAAGAGAGGAGATTGAAACTATTGATTCTAGTCTGAAGGTGAACTTTACTGTTGCTTAGGCGGGATTATGTCTGTGAGAGAAGCACACACAGTTACATGTGCTTCACCCTGGGGGGGACGAAAAACCCAGATATACACAGACCTAAAAGTTTCAGCATTTGCAATTTGTTCTACTTCTTAAACT
Organism: Cottoperca gobio; assembly: GCF_900634415.1. Taxonomy (NCBI): domain Eukaryota; kingdom Metazoa; phylum Chordata; class Actinopteri; order Perciformes; family Bovichtidae; genus Cottoperca; species Cottoperca gobio. The sequence continues at coordinate 19,363,079 of NC_041375.1, forward strand.
TTTACTTTGAAGCAAACTCAAGGATGTCATCAGTCCCTTGAAGGTACCAATCCACAGATTTGAGTCCAGTATGAACTCTGCTGGACTCTTTAGCTAGGTGCCTCTCAGCTTGGAGCGTTCTGAAAGGCTAGCTCTTACAGTCCTGATTCTGTCTCGGTGATTTACACCACCGCGTGGTGTGGGTCTTCCAGAGGCTTTTAACACAGAGTGCTGGGCCTCTATTGGGGGCTTTATACATGGTGGTTATGAGATAGCACGCGTCTAAGTGTTGCTGTCACACTCTCACAATGCCTGCAGAGCGGTCACACACACAGAACACAATGGCCTGTGTTCTTCTCACGCTAAACGGAGAATAGGTGATGACAGGGGAGGGGTGGCAATATTGCAGCACCTTGCTGAATTAAAGACATCAGAGGTGCTTATTCAAAATATACGAGTCAGTGTTAGTGACAGGCAGAAGAGAGATCTGCTAATTATCCGGGGCAACTTTGATCCGCTTGAACTGAGAATATTAATGAATAAAAAACAAACCAGCCTATTACCACATGTTTGGTAGAATATTTTCGCCCTCATGTGATCTTCTTCCCTCTCTTTTTCCTCCACTTCCTGTGAGCACCTCTCATCTTTACTCTGACCTCTTACGTGTGTATTTTCCTGCATTGTGCACGAGTGTCCTCCCTTAGATATCGGAGTGGTGCTTTTATTTTGCTTTTTTACAACAAAAAAACAAATGAAGGAGAAAAGTGTGGGGGGGGGGGGGGGGGCAAGCCACAGGATTCACAGTCACAGTCACAGTCCTCCTAGTGCGCTCTCAATGACAGCTTTTTCCCCTGTCCACCTCCGGACTCATCACCTTGGAGCACGGAGGGGCATGGATATTCAACAAAGTGTCCACTGTGTATTACTATGCAGCAGAGATCAGTGTGTGCCCTCTGCATGTGAACACACTTTAATGTCTCTGTTACTTGTACCAGCCAGTGAGTTGGACAGTAAAGGGCCAGAGCATTCAACCTTTTTTTGCAAGCATTGCTCACTGACACTGTAGACAATGATGTAAAGTGCAGAGATGAAAAGAGGAAGCTGGAGAAGTAATGGGCGAGGTAAGAGCGAGACGCGTGGAGGAAGCATGTTCGCAGAGCTGCCTCGATAGAGAGAGAAACTTTCCAATCTTCGCTGCGGACGTTCCGGATCTCCTGCGCTCTCTGTTTGGCTCCGTTTCTCAGTAGCGATGCCGCCTCCTGTACACACACTGCTCGTGATAAAACGCTCACCATAGATAAGCTGAAAATGAAACATTTGGACAGCTCCAGAGTGAAACGAGTCCCTCCCTGCAGCCTGCCAAATAAATATTGAGTTTATGAGTTTGTACTCGTTCTCTAATTGGCAGCAGACTTTGACTGTGTAGAACAAACAATTTAATTCCAATTTGGTATCCCTCCAATCATTTACTTTCAACTCTGGAAATAAAAGAACATAATAGGCCTCATACTGTATATTGTTTAGCTGTGGTAATTGCTGTTCAATATGACATACTGTAAGATCTAAGACAAACAAACAGTTCTCAATGATACCCTTCAGAGTCAAATTTAATATACTTACAAATAGATTCCCAACATGAGAATGTGTGACTCTGCCAGCGTATTGCACGTCGTTTCCCCAACCCACATAACATGGGTACGATCGCATCGTGTTTAATCTGCTAATGCTGCACGAGGCCGACTTATCCTGTTTATGTCGAAGCTAACGCTCGTATTGAACGTCTGCCGCGCTAAAGAGCTGAACTCAAGACACTTACTCAATCCAACTCAAAGGTAGAGGGCTCAGAATAATATAGTTGTATTGGGAATACTCTACATCAAGTGCAGTGGGAGACGTGAGTAGGTGGGTGTTCTGGGTGCTGCAGGAGTGGGGGTGGCAGACGGAGTCGGACGGAGAGAACTTGCAGTGTGTGTTTAGCGTCTGTGTGTGCTCAATGTTCAATTTGTCAATAGAATATAAACAGGTTTAGGTAGAAGGTGAGTTTGCTTCATGTAGAAAAAAAGGATCATGTTGGAGTGTGTGAATGGGAGGACTCGGTGTAGGTGGACACTGTGTGTGTGAGTGTGTGCGTGTGTGTGTGTGTCCCTACTGTGCATATTTGCTTGTGTACACACATATATGTGGGAGCAGGAGGCGGACCAGTGTGTGTGTGTTTGTGTGTGTGTGTGTGTGTGTGTGTTTGTGTGTGTGTGTGTGTGTGTGCACACACCAAATGATTCAGCACTTCATGGACAAGATTCCTGTTTTATGAGTATGGGCTCCCATAAATTACATGGCCTGGCTTTTCTGCTGCTGCAGCACAGCGCCATTCTGTCTCTCCCTCCGTCTCTCTCTCTCTCTCTCTCTCTCTCTCTCTCTCTCTCTCTCTCTCTCTGTCTGTCTGTCTCTCTCTCTCTCTCTCTCTCTCTGTCTCTCTGTGTCTCTCTCTCTCTCTCTCTCTCTCTCTCTCTCTCTCCTCTCTCTCGCTCTCTCTCTCCTTCTCTCTCTGTGTCTCTCTGTGATGTCTCTCCTGTGTGGTCGCCTCTCTCTCTACTCTCTGTCTGTCTGGTGCTTCTGTCTGTCTCTCCTCTCTCTCTCTCCTCTCTCTCTCTCGCTCTCTGTGTCTCTCTGTGTGTCTCTCTGTGTGTGTCTCTTCGCTTCTCTCTCTCTGTCTGTCTGTCTGCTGGTCTGTCTCTCTCTCTCTCGCTCTCTCTCTCTCTCTCTCTCATCGCTGTCTCTCTCTCTCTCTCTGTCGGTCTGTCTGTCTGTCTGTCCTTCTCTCTCTTATCTCTCGTCTCCGCTCTCTCTCTCTCTCTTCGCCGCTCTCTCTCTCTCTCTCTCTCTCTCTCTGTGTCTCTCTGTGTGTGTCTCTCTTCTCTGTGTGGTCGTTCTCTCTCCTCTCTCTCTCGCTCTCTCTCTCTCTCTCGCTCCGCTCTCTGGTGTGTCTTTCTCTCATCTTCTCTCTCCTCTCTCTCTCTCTCTCTCTCTCTCTCTCTCTCTCTCTCTCTCTCTCTCTCTCTCTCTCTCTCTCTCTGTGTCTCTCTCTCATACGCACATATTTTTTTCTTTCAAATTTTTCTCCCGTTGCCCACTCTGTTGCTTTTCTTTGTTGCGCACTAAATGTCATTGAAATGTATGCTGTGTATATCTTTACCTCCGGATGTTTACCGCTCAGCCTACTCGTGTGGGTATGAAGCACATTGTGAGACGTGCAAACTTGACTCGGTGTGTTTACCTGTGCACCGTGTGTAGGCTTGTGACCGGCCACACAACTTACCGGAGTGTACTTCGGGGAGCTTCCTGTGTGTTACTTAGCAACGGTGTGCTTGCACTGCAGAGGGTGTTTTAGTTTTCTTCAGTAGCACCATCCCTCCTCCCTATGTCCCTCTGCAAGTGTGTATTTCAGTGTGCATACAAATAGAGGAAAGAGACCAAAACACAGTCAGAGTGCGAGACTTGAATTGACTTCTCCGTGTGGGGAATCAACAGATGTGTCAGGGGAGCTGATGGAACAGCTTGATTCTGTAGCTTCACCTGGTTCTGCAACCGAACGTAAACCTGCTCTCAGCGTCTCTTCATTGACTAGATTTGAAATGTGATGCAACAAGTAGAACAGCACTACATTCTGTTTGGTTTAGGACTTCTACACACGCAGCTTCTAGGTTATACACTTGCATGTGTGTGCTATTAGTGTCACATCATAAGGTTGCCATTGCCCATCAGTGCGTCGGTCAGTTAAGTTTCAGCTGTGTACATTTGTGCTTCACATAGAATGAATACTGATGTTTTGGTGCCTGCTGCTCCACTACCATCATCACCACCATTTTCACAAGAAATATCTCAAATCTATTGTGCAGATTACCATGGAATCTGCTAAGCATTCAGTGTCACCTTGTTTCACTTTTGACGTTGACAATATTATCAGCATTTAAAGTTGATGCGGTGTTAGCAACAACAATTTGCCTATTTGCAGATCCAGCAGATATGGAGCAACATTAGCATTCATTAGTAGTATTCATTAATTTGTAGTTTTCATCGTGTTTCAAGAAACCTGGCGAGTCTATAATATTAATAAGTGTAATATTGACTTTCCTCTCTTATTTAGGTCTTCACCAACACCTAATTCAAATATCTGGCTTTTTAGCTGCTAACTTTGTTCAGTTAGTCGCTAACTTTGTCTGTACTGTCTGGTGTTGGAAGCCTTTTGATGAGAGCGGTGAGAGTGAACCAAAACAGTACAGTTACGGTAATAAGACTAAAACAGTGAGCTAAAAGACGCTAAAACAATCTGTAGAGATGAACCAACTGCTGGGTCAGGCGATCATTTTGTCGCTCTGAGCATTTTTTAGATTGTTTATTGAAACAAATATTGATTAGTGCAGCTTTATGGTTCATTTCAAGGCACATGTATTGAGCTTATTTCCACTAGAAGCGACAGCAACTGTTATCCTGTGAATAGATGCACACTGTATATGCATGCTAACAGCTGCAATTGATGTGATCAAAACAAACGACAACACACCGTGTTAGCCTCTCTGTAAGACAAATGACTTAAACCAATTTTTAATTCAAGCTCGTCGATAGCAAAGGAGCTCGTCGATAGCAAAGGAGCTCGTCGATAGCAAAGGAGCGCATTTCCCTGAGCAGAAATTGACCAGGTGTCAAGTAGGCTGATGGAGAGGGGTAATGTGGTGTGTGTGTGTGCGTGTGTGTGTGTGTGTGTGTGTGTGTGTGTGTGTGTGTGTGTGTGTGTGTGTGTGTGTGTGTGTGTGTGTGTGTGTTAATGGGCCTGCATGTGTGTTAAAGGCCTGCTTGTGTGTATCAGCTTGTGCGAGTGCAGACATTTGTGTGCACTTGTACTTCACAAGCGTCTTACTTAATCCGGGAGCTCCCCTTTGTTTGAGAACGCTGCTATTTTTAGAGCCGTGTCAAAGGTCAACTCTTCGATCGACTTGAAAAACACCGAAACAATGGTTTATCAGAAAATATGCATCCTCTGGGAAATGAAGACCTCTTTGTCTCAGTCACTTGCTACATGCTTGGCATCACCCTAACAATGCTTTGCTGTGATGACAATGTGTGGTGTTATTTTGACCCGTGGTTTAGCCAGTAGAACGTACTTCTTCCTTTTGACATTCACATGTATCAGCTTTTATGTCTCGGGTCATCGTCACGCCTCAATATACTATTTTCCAAAGACACTGCTGCTGTTTTTAAATCTTTCCCTTTTGCACTCTGAGGTATAAATACATATTTCACCCTGGTGCTCCTTTGTCCTTAAAATGAGGCTCAACCCGAAATGTTCATCAAAAACTGACCTCATGTCAGCCTGGATTCCAACGGCGTTAAATGGTGATTCAAGTATGAACACATTAACAAAAGCTCCTGAAGCCGCTCATGCAGCATCACACCACTTTTCCACTGTCCATCTATGTTCCAAACACTTACAGTATGTTTTCTTCCAACACAATATATGTATTTAGTATTATTGTATTTTTGGCAAAAACAATTACTGTTTCTAACATAGTGATCCAAAGAAAATACGTAAAGAATGTCAGCGCTTGTAGCAGTACCACAAAAGCTGTTACAAGTTCTGTAAAAATCAGCTAAATGAACTTAAAGTATCAAAAGTAAAATGACTAACTATACAGAATGTCCACTTTGAGATTGCTACATTATTATATATAGGTTATTATTGTTGCTTCTTTGATATTTAAGAAGTGTTTAAATCAGGGGTGTCAAACATACGGCCCGTGGGCCAAAACCGGCCCGCCAGAGGGTCCAATCCGGCGGGATGACTTTGCAAAGTGTAAACATTACAGAGAAGACATTAACTATAATTGTTCAATAAACGTAACTGCTATTTCAAATGTTTCCACTAAATGTGTTGTGCCTTTGTAGATACACTGTGATCTGTAAGTTGTGATGCACATGTGTAAACGATAAACTGAGGCTTAATATTGTTGAAATTGCACTTGTTTTTCTTAATAAATGTCAGGTTGTTCATGCATAATGTTTTGTAAAAAGATAGTTAATGAACTATTTAAGCGCCTGGTTTAAATGGTGGAGCTACTTTTTATACAAAAGTTGTATAATGACGTTTGACAGTCAAAAACAAATTTCAGGTGAGGTTTCTCTTTAGGGCTAACGGGCCGTGCAGCGATCGTAAGAGGTCAGACACGTGTCAAGTTGCAACGCCATCATCAACATCATGTGCAGTTCTCTCTTCTGCCAAAACCTCGATCTTGTATATCCCGAGGCCCAGGATAAAAGCATGTCCCTCCTCTTCGTCCTCCTCCACCTCCTCTGTAAGTAGGCGTGATGGAGGAGGTGAGTGAGCTTCAGCGGTACAGTGAAGGCCAGCATCGCTGTCTACATTGCAGGCTTTGTCCTGCCAATTTTGTCCCTGCTCAACAGTCTGTTTCATGTGCAGAGAAAATTACAATCTTAAAGCTTTTTCGCATTAACTTTATCTAATTTTCTATTTACATTTAAATAGTTTTAACAGATCACCCCCACCCTCCCCCATGTGCAGCCCAGCCATGAAGACCTGGGTTCTGGCATCTCACTTACACGCCAGCTAATTATAGTCCACTGTAATTACAAATGTGTCATTTCTCATTAGGCCCGAACTGCAGACATGCAAATGAAACACTCTATGTGACAGTGGGCTTTTTTATCTTTTCCTAAACTCTTTTATATCTTTCAGTTTGAAAAACCAGCTTAAAGGTACTCATCCTTCCATTTTAATAAAGCCTACACACCTATCATTATCATTTCATTATCCTCATTTGCATATGTTAATTAGGCCTCTGGGCAACAGAAAGTCTTTGATTTTGTTATTATTTTGTGTATCGTGTTGTGTCGCCTGCTTTCTCTTCTAACCTGCTCAACTCACCAACATTTTTAGCCTGTGGCAGATAGCCAAAGAAATAAAAGTCTAAAAGTGAGATTACCTACGTTGTTGCAATTCTGTCTCAGTGATTTGTTTTGAATCACTTAAGTTATTGTCTGCTTTCTGAAGTTAAATCAAGAACATATTAAAAAACAAAAACAATGGCATCTGTGCTCATATGGCTGTGCTCCACTGTTCACATTAACAGTGACAGTGTGATCCTACGGCATTGCACCACTGACCGCTATTGGAAACTGTAATAAGGCTCTGATCTATAGTATGCGCCTCCATTGCATAACATATGGAAAATGAAATCCAAATGCCTCTTTCCTTTTTTCCTACTTTTTATTCTATTCCCCGTTTCTCTCTCTATCCATCTCATTTACACACATGCACAAACACATGATATCATGAGCAGTTTACGGTACATGTCAACGTATATGTGTCGAATACCAGCTGGCAATAAGAGATCGATGAGTGTTTCCCAGCCCACAATCACATTATGGCTTATCACTACTGTATATGAGTAGCTGCTCACAACACGGCCTCACTTCCTATAGTTAGGTCATATCTCCACATAGAGTTCATCGTGTTGTCAGAAGCTTTATGAGTTAGTTCATTGATCCATAGATAGACTGCTGGTTGATACTGACCAGGGGGTGTCAATATCAGACACGCATGTCCAAACACAGCCTCTGTGACTATCAATTTTGGACATTTTGTCTTAAGACACAGAAGGTTTGGTTTCTTTTAAATGGTTCCAGTTTCAGCTCAGTCTAGTGCTTTGACAGCTGGTTATCTAAATGCAGTGGACACGGTCGGGACAAAGCACTAACATGACAGACTGAAATCTACTTTTAATTTAATTGTTTAATTAACTGGATCTTTTCACACTATGTGTTGCTCCATTGCAAATTAAAGTCGCAGGTGGGGGGTCATATTTTAATGTGATTTTTGAAAATATAGTAGTAGTACTTAGAGTAGAGTTTCAGAATATATTCTCTGCGCAGATCAATTTGCCTCTCCTTCCTCAACACTGTAATCCTGCAGCAGTGTCCTGCTGAGCTCTGTACTGCTCTCTAGTGGCGGAAACGTAGTAAAGCATCAAGGAGCAAAGCAAATTAAGCGTGACAGGAGGGTCAAAATCAACCCAACACCGTCTGCATTCTCATTCTCATTTTAAAACAGCGGGCACGATTGGTAAAAACAGATCATGCACATGTGTGAAGTTGACCTGACAAATACTGTTTGCCAGCATGTAGCAGTGCTCTGCTGCACCAAAACACATCAGAAAAACAGATGTTTACCAAAAGCACTTCTTCTGTCTGACAGCTTGAACGACCACGGTATAGCTACACATCAAATAAACAGCAATATGGGTCAAGTTAATCATTTAGTGTTTAAAAATCCACATGATTATATTGTGAGCAACGTGATTAACCAATGAGATGTTTTTTGCAGGAGGCTCCACATTCATCTGAATAGTGATCACAATGTTTTGAGTTGGCACGTCATGTATTTCTTGCTGCTTTATTGTTTTACCCGTCATAATGTCTCACAATCCAGTGAGTTAATGTGACAGGCTGGAAAGTACTAATTACCTGAAAGCTTTAACTGCACATAATTAATGATACATTGATTTATCACCATAAAAAACAAACATGGCAGAGTGTTCATTTTAGTTATGCTAAAAAAGCAAGGTATATAATCATTTTTCACTTTTGATATTACGCATCTTCGAGGTACAAGTGATCAGCATTACATGAGACTGCAGGAGCATCAGATGGTTTACCTTCTAACCTGCTGTGTCAACACGGAGCAGCATTTCAGCTTATAAGAAGAATCTGATCGCTGCCTGCGGTACATAATTCGGCTGATTGGGTTGTTTGCACTGACTCGCAGCCAAACCTTTCTGAATTTAAAAAAAGAAAATGAAAAAGCGCTACATGGGGATATTTTCCAAACTCATGAACGAATTCTCAACGTGGGATTTTAGGTGCGTGTATTCAAATATGTATCTTTTGTGTCCGTGAACTATAATAAGTAGAATAACTGAAACAAAAGACTATCATCCATAATAAAATATGACAGAATAAATAGGCTCTGATGCTGAATTAATTTGGTAAAACGCCTGGATTACAGAGCGGTGACAATCCTGCTACTGAATAGTAGGACCAGACGAATGATCAGTACAGCAGACTGTTCAAGTACAAAGCCACCTTTCTGCACCTTGGTGCACATCTGATTAGGACGAGTGGATCCTGGGATACAGTCTGTGACGTGTTTGATGTATTCAAAGCTTTGGTAACATTTGATCTGTGACAGCGTTAATGGCTGTCTGAGCGTGTGGTAATGTCTGCTGGTTAATGACTGCTGTCATCCTGGAGTATTAACCCCGTCTCTTGAGAATAATCACTGCGCTCCTTGTCCCCCCGTCACCTCCATTAGCTCACAGTCAAACACTCGTCACACGCACATTATTTCTGTAGTGTCAAGAGTTTCATCTTTTTTTTTCCTCACTTTATATTCTCGGGGCCAAGAAGGGTCACAGCGGCCAAAGTTATGGCGCTAATCGTCATTAGCTGGCACTGCACTTACAGACATCATTAGTCTTTCATTGTCTCTCTGGGACAACTTTATTGCTGTTCTCAATCAGAGGTGGCTGAGGTCCCATTCACACACTGTCTCCTGTGAGATCTCGGGTGCATATCATATGAGTACACCTTAATAGACCCCTAGGAAGGAAACGCTAAAACAGGAGCGATGTGAAACACACTTATTAGACATAATATTGCATGGGTGTGTACATTTTATGGTTATGGTTTCATTAACAAGAGGACATTTATCATGTAGTCTTAAAAAAAAGTTTATAATTTATATGCAAACCTGATGGCAGTGCAGGCGAAAGAAGCCCACAGGCACATCAGAATCCCTGACATATACACACACATACAGACATATACATGAATAAATAAATACAAAATGTTGTTTCCAGTACAGTACTTCATGTATGTATACTTAAAGGAATAGTTTCACATTTTGGAAAACATTTTTTATTGGTTTTCTTTCCTAAAGTTTATTCATGTATATGTCTGTATGCGTGTGTATATGTCAGGGATTCTGATGTGCCTGTGGGCTTCTTTCGCCTGCACTGCCATCAGGTATAATCTGCAGTTTGACAGGGAGCCAGTTTAGAAAAAAAGGCACTGACCACACCAAGGTCAGTGGCTACTCTGTTTATGTATTTGTAAAGAGAATAAACAGGAAAATGCTGTCCCTGAACAGACACATTGGACTTAAAATATGCATCCTTTTGAATGTAACCTTTGTTGTATTATCGTTTGCAAACTTGTGTTGCAGCCACAACAAAACGCATATATTTTACATTCAATGGGGCATTCACTGACCTGATTCTCATCATATCACATCTTTGAATTCACAAACAGAGTGTGGCCTGACCGGACATCACCCTCATTACCATTCTATTAAGCCTTCCAGCAGCAAAATACACCCAGGTCCTTCACCTACATCAAAAATGTATTAATATTGATGTGCTAACCTATACACTATGCATTTGCAAGTGGGCGCACACATTGTTTTTGCTTACCTGCACACCCGTGCACCAACACATTCGCTCGCCGTAAAATGAACACACACACACACACGCACACACACACACACGTACTTATACACACTTGGTGTCAGCCTTCACTTCCGGAAGCAGGCCTTGGCAGAGGGGTTTGAACTAATTGATATTCTCCCAAACTGCTCAGGGCTTCTCCAAGGAACCTCACTCTGCAGTGCTGCTGACGAGGCACATTCCTTCACTGCTGCAGACTTAAAATAGGATCAAAGGATGGAGCAGTGTGTGGTGGTGTGTGTGTGTGTGATAGAGAAGAGAGAGGATGTGTGTGACCAGCATATTGATTCCTCAGTGAACGTAGTCTTATTTTGCCTCTGCATCCCTCTCTTTATATGCGTCTCTGTGCTCACATTAATGTCCTTAAATTCCTTAATTGAGCTTCATCCTAAACGATGCACCATATAACTGGGTTGTTTGCACTCTTGACTATTATTCAGCAGGTAACTAATCACTGCTGGTGAGTGGGCACAGGGCTGCGTTTAATCACTGGCACTTGTACTCCTTTGTGCTTCCCTCCCCTTGCTCTAATCAGGTTTTCTTTAAATGTGCAAAAGTCTCAGTAAATGGTCAAAACAAAAAGCCCCCAATTCAACTTTCTTTCCACGGTTATACTTGCCAAGATGACTTAATTAGTTTGCTCCATTGGCCACAATTACAATCAAAAGATGCACAATTTAACATCCCACAAGCCCGTCCTCCAACTCCTCCTCTACAGGCCATGCAGAGCAGTTGATTTAGTTTTATGGTACTTGTAGTTCAGCAAGTGTTGACTACGTTTTTTTTTTTTAAATCTGGGAGTAAGCTATTATAAGTGAAGCTCCCAGTTTGAAGCCACTGTGTTTCATTAATGTCTCTGTCAGTGGGCTCCACACCTCAGGCCCACTCTAATCTCATCCCTGGAGGGAGGGGGCAACGCTCCATCACGCTCACAACAGAGAGACATATAGTAATGTGACGATACATATTCTCTAGTGGCATATTTAGTATGTCTAGCGGCTATTATGTACATTTAACAGATTTTATGACACTATACATGATATGATGAAGCAGCAATTTGAAGGTCTGTAAGCAGAGACGTAGTGCATCTGCTCTTCCACTCGTTTGGAACTAAATCTCTCCAGGGTTGTTTTCCATCCTTTTCAAATATATTATTCATTGACAGTGCAGCAGGAGCAATCTTGTTGGCGATAAAGCAACACTAAAGGATTGTTGATCACTCCTGCAGGCTCGTTTATTAATTAATTTAGTCATTCACCTGCATTTTAAAAGACTGCTGCAGGAAATAGCCTGAGGAAAACATCTTAACTCACAATTTAGGGGGCAATATTCAGTCCATCGACTGTATCTGAAATCATTGAAGCATTCCTCATTCACTAAATAAGGAATGCTATGTAGAGGACTCCATGCAATGTTTTATTATATCCCCATTAGCTGCTGTATCCCAAAACCCAAAACCTATTTGAACCATCATATTTTAGCTCGTTTTTATTTTGAATTTTTACACTTTAGCACTAAAACACAGTTTAAAAGCAGCACATTGTATAGACAGTTCTCCAGCTTACTGTTCCACCCCTCAGATCTGCATTAGGGCTTAAAACTCCACAGTAATTAATATAATTAATTAACTTTATTTTGTTACACTTATGTATGAGTTCAATATATATATATATATATATATATATATATATATATATATATATATATATATATATATATATATATACACATGTATATGTACATGTATATACAGTATATGTATATATGTTTATAAATACATATATTTATATGTATATATATATATACATATATTTATGTTTATACAGTATATACATATATATATTTATATTGTATATATATACACACATATATGTATATGTATATATACACATATATTTACATGTATATATATATATATATATATATATATATATATATATATATATGTATTTATATATATATATATATATATATATATATATATATATATATATATATATATATATATATATATATATGTGTATATATATATATATATATACAACACTGGATTCTTTAATAACATCTTCTGTTTGAATATTATTATTATTATTATTATTATTATTTTATAGCATTTCTGTTCATAGCTGTGGTTTATAAATGAGCTGTATGAATACATTTAGGCTTTCTTGACTATAATAGCTTTCAGCAGATACTTGGCTAACACTATTAAAATGTCCATCACCATGAAATGTACAGATGTTCTTGCTACCCAGGATGTGATTTATAAAGGATCCCCTGAACTTTCTGGCCCTCGCTCACCTCCCGAGTCTCACCACACGCTCTTAACAACGTTTAACAAAAGCTCTCCGTTTTCATTCCACCTTATACGCTTTTAAAGTTCACTCGTCCATCTTAGCTCTCTGATTAGCTGAAACAATTAGACTCATCAAAACAAGTGAGACACATACACTGTCGAACACTCACAGCACTTAAGCAGGCTCTCTAAGCTTTTATGGCTTCAGTAGATGGACTTGTGATATTCAATGATTAAACAGCATCGGGAGGAAGAGGTACAAACAAGGAAGAAAAGAAAAGAACATAAATCCTAGCCAAGCCTTCCTCATCCCACATGAAATGAACTCTCCGTCTTTGATAATGCAATGTAATTTGATCGCGGCAAGTTAAGCTCCTTTTTCTTTCACTAGACCTCAGAAGTGCTGAGTCTCACTCACCGTTTTTCCTTTCAGGATGGGTGATAAAAGAACATGACCCTGAGGCAAAGTAATAGCAATAATCAAATGGGTTGTTTATCCCGGTTCCATTGGGTGACATTTGCTTTGCCTCGGCAACAGGACATCTAACTAACAGTAATGCGATTTCCTCGGAGGAGATTAGATTAAAATGTTCTGACCTGATGAGGCTGTGGCTTCATCTGCTTCACATCTTCTTTGCTCAATCTTTGGGTCTCCGTGTTTTCCATACAGGCTAACTGTGCATGGTATTAGAGTGTCTGGTACTCTGCGTCAAGAACGCATTGATAATAGTGGAGGACTCGCTGGTATGCACAGTACTGCGAGTGTTTTCTTTGCAATAGGCTATTTTCTTGCAAATTAGATCCTAAGGCAACATTTAGTCCTCTTTCATTTGTGGCTAGTCCCAGACGATTTGTCTAAATCGGTTAAACTAACTGCCTTTCTATGTGGCCTAACTTAAAGAATGAATAAAGTGTTTAAAGTGTCTGTGAACAGCTTGGGGCAACTGTCAGTTCACCCTAACCCTGTTAGGTTCTTGGTGGGGCAGTATAAATGGGGCATTAGAAGTCACAGGAAAAAGGTCTTGGCTTATAGAGAGCTTTGGAATGAGACTGCCATGGACTCTCATACGTTTACATGTAGGAGGAAAAAAAATGTAGGTATGTGCGTCCTTGTTTTGCTCCATGACTGAATATTTCAAAAGGTTTTAATGCGTTTCTTTCTATTCTGTTTGATATTAAAGCATTCTCTTGGTTTATACTTGATATTTCGCTCTGCCAGTATGTGCTGTGGCTATTGCATGTGCATGTCTAACGTATGGATCTGTTGAAAACCAAGAATATGAGATAGAGATTCATTCAAATTCATTTTGTGGCATATTGCGTTTACATTGACTCTTGATTTAAGCAAACTGCAATTAAAAAATACTTCTAATAGTTTGAGTTCTAATAATACCGTCATCAATTAACTATTTGTAAAAAAGCAATGTTCAATCACAGTCTAATATGATCATTTTGCTTGATTATTCTCCTTAACCTGCAGGATAATATTCCATAGTCCCTTCATTTCTTTTGAGTTCCGATTGTACATTCAAGTACCCCACCTCCGTGTGATTATAACTGAAGAAGATCTATTATATCTATGTGAGCCACATAGAAACCCTCTTCCCTCAGAGGCGGTGCTGTGATGGTGCTGTTCTGCAGGTTTTTGTGGGTGAGGGACTATTGTTGAGCTGACAGTGTCCGCTGCTGGTTGGAGCGTTAACTGCAGTGTCTCTGCAGCAGCGCGGAGCAGCAGGCTTCTGAACAGACACGGGACATAAACTCATGTGTGCATCCAAAGCCAGAGCTCGAGCGAGTGGAGGGGGGGGGGGGAGCACCTAACCACCGGTTCACATAAGCATGATTTTAAATAAGCAGGGTCATAAATACCCTTCTTGTGAATATGATAAGGCATCTATACGATAATATGTATGCATTTTCATTCTATGCGCAACGCATGGACAACGCTATCATTTCACCGTTCTTCTCTTTTTGTTTTTCATCTGAAACACTTTTGCTGCAATCGAAATGAATGAGCAAGAATGAGCCTTCTATAGTCTTGTATCTGCCAGCCGGTTCAACCCATCCTATATGTTTATGTCCATACAGCTGGACATCAACAGGTGCGTCTTGCGTGTGGAGAACGATCGCATACCCCATGACAATGCAATACAACGCTCCAGTCCCCTGTGAGCCCACATGTTTAATTACAGCCACAAACAGCAGATGGCTCTCTTGAGTTTTAATTCCTGTGCGTGTGGTTGAGACTTAGAGGATATTAGCTCCCAAACACAAGAACATTATCACAAATGTTGTCTTTCACTGGCTTTTATTGTGTGGAACCGACGAGTCCAATTCATCATCTGAACTGAGGAATAAAGTTGAGTGGAGCATTAAGTGGATCTCCAGTTCCGTGTGGTTCACTTGAGATATCCTGCAGTCTTTGGTGGTCGTTCAAGAAAAGATTATTATGTCCGACTGAGGGAAACGTTTCCTTCCATCATTGCGCGGTGCTGAAATGAGTGGCTCTGTCCGTGGTGCTGAAACCATGTGCAGCAACTAGTATTTACCCTTATAAGGTAGAACATAAAAACTTGGATTTTTTTTTTTTTTTCAAACCTTGCAGTGAGGTGGAATACATTCCCAGTGGTATTTTACATTAGCATTGATGTTGGGAACAGTGTAGCAGCTGCCTTATTCTAAAGTAAATGTGCTGTGGAGCCAAAACTGAAGATAACGTCAGCATCAAGCCCCTGCTGTTCATTCCTCTTCAAGCAGGGGCTTGGTGATCGAGAGGAGGGGTGTGGGGGAGGGCATCCTCTACACTCAGGCGTGTACTGACGAGTGGCTAGGACTTGTTGATGGGAATGATTTGTTGTTATCTGGGTATATAGTCTCAGGCGAGTGACTACTGCTTCCTATTGGGGTTTTTTCTTTCTTTATGTGAGCGTGGGAAATAGTGCGGGCGTTACTTTCATTATTCCCTTTACGCACTGATCGCCATAGATGCTCCCGCCGTGGGCTCTATAGGAAAACCTAGTGCGTCGAACTGTCTGCTGATCGCCGGGGGCTTTAAGTTTATATATTTGTATGCAGCTTGTCACACAATGCAGACGTCATCCCTACAGGATTTAGATCAGCTTTAGTCATGTTTTCTCCCTGGCTCCTATCGCACCCTGTTGTGAATGAGGAATACGGTGAAGAAAACATGTTTTGAGAACGTTATCCGGCAGGTCGGCAGGTAGTTGGAATACAAGTTTGCAGTAATATAGCCTGCTGCATCAATTCTACTACGGTTGCGTATTTCTTTTCCATCTTTAAACGTGTGACTGTTGATCAGTCACCGCAGGGTCGCTGTCGCGGATTGCTTCTTGCAAACTTGGAGTTTGCGTCGCCCGGTGCTGCTGTGCCTTCACTCGAGTGGTGATCTTCGTAGGAGGCGCCTGTATTTGCTTGATTGCTGGCGGCGCACATGCACAGACGTCCCCACTGGTACCCAAGGAGCGACTTCTGATAGAGCAACCTCGTCTGCAAGAAGGAGGAGAAAACGGAGGGTGAAAAGACGAGGAAAGAGTGGGTGCTGTGCTGTGAGGACGCTGCAGCCGGGTTTGGACATTTAAGGAGACGATGCAACTGAACATGTTACAGACAATGAGCAAAAACATCACTGTGCAGCTATGAATGATCCTCTGAAATCTCGGTCCGCGTGAGTTTGGCATAGCTCTTCATCAAGACTATGGTTATAGATGCATGTATGGAATTACTCATGAACTGATCACATTTTTTTTCTCTCCATCATGTCAAATCATTTTTCGACTGATGATGACAACTGTTCCGCAATGTAGTGTTTGGACAAAAACAGAAAACCAGCTCCTAAAAAAATATATTTGACATTTTATTTCACGGAACGGACCACTTAGCCGCCACCATGGGACTGTGACCCGGGCTGCGAGCTCTGAGAGGCGGCTGTTCGTTTAGTCTGTGCTCCGGGTGCAGACTGGACCTGAGCAGTTGTGACATTTTGAGCCATGGCTGCTGCTATCGCAAGTGGGCTGATCAGGCAGAAGAGACAGGCACGGGAGCAGCATTTAGACCGGCCCTCGACCAACCGACGGAGGAAGAGCCCCAGCAAGAACAAGGGGCTCTGCAATGGGAACCTGGTCGACATCTTCTCTAAAGTGCGCATCTTCGGCCTCAGGAAACGGAGACTACGGAGACAAGGTCTGGGAACTTTAGTGTGCAAGGTGCCCGCTTTGTTGGCGCAGAGCGTTGTGCATTCAGTGTAAACATGTGCATTCAACCACTGGTTGATGGCTCTAATTAGGCCTTTGACAATCATAATTACATTGCCTCCTATGTAGTTGAAGTACACAAGGTGATAATGAAATAAATCATACTCATGTATTACTGATTACATAAACTTGCCAAATTCTACCTCCGTGCGTAAAAAGTTGAACTGAGCGAAGGAGATGATTCTGTTTTGTATTGTATTGGGCAAACACAACAAACCTGCATCTGAATTGCATTAAATCCCAGGTAGCACACAGGCTCCCGACGAGTTGTACCCAATGGTTTAGACCAGTTTACTGAGCTGTCACCTCGGGGGATCTGAAAAGTGCCTGATCGTTATGAAGCGCATACACGATTCGCCGAACTGCTTAGTACGTAAACAAATCATAAAAGCCAGAAATGAAAATCATTTAAATTCAAGCAAAAATGTCAATACGTCCCGCGGAATGGAGGTTACGCCTTTCAAACATAATCTTTTCTCGTGTAATGTTATGAATCCGTGGGCCAATGGGCTCTTATTGCTCCAGCTGATATTCGTTCCACTTATGGAAATGTCATGAACATATTTGCTCTAATGTGACAACCTGGGATTGTTTCAGAGCGCTCTCAACAATTATTTCACTGCTGGAATCAGTGCCAACTGTGAGGGTAATTTTTCTTACAAAAATGAATTAGGATAATTCATTCAGGAAAGAAATTACTCCAATTATTTGTCCTTGTTAGTGAATAATGGAAGGGGACTGTATGCTCTTCTTGCAATCATCAGGTATCAAACCTGTTGCACCAGACTTACCATCACTCCAATGGGTTAAACACCATTTTGCACAATTGAATGTCTATCTCACATTATAAACAACACAGTTTTTTTTAAAGCAAAAGCACCTTAAAGCAGTGTTTAGTTGTTCATCTTGTTCACAAAGAGAGCCATTTTGATAGCTGAGCCTCTCCTCTAGCCTTCCTGTGTTCATATTGGAATTGACCAATATGAGTCATAATGTCCCATTCACTAGCCCTTAATGATTCCATGGATTAAAGTGATTTTAATATAACAGGATCTATATAGTAGCTTATCTGGACATGGGTCAGGCTGCATCAGAATAGCAGGTTACCCTCCACACCACTGTTTCTGCTTCTGTTTTAGGACCTGTGTGTGTGTCCGGCTGTCTGTGTGTGTAATTGTCTGCCCTCTTCTGTCACATTGGAATTGGCTTGTGGCATATCTATTTCTTAATTTAAACATCAGCAGTGTCCGGCAGCCCCCACAGCAGAGGTGTTGACAGACGATGCTGTCATTTATTCAGGGAATTAATGTCTTGCCACGGCAATAGAAACAAAGATAGGCCTACAATGCCTTTTTTATTTGGTGCGGTGTTTAATTATTTTAGCATGTTTATGGATGTCATTGTGAACAATTGGGATCCGGTCCAAATAGATTTGGAGTCAGACATGTGAATGCCCAGTCAACCTGCACATCACACCTTTTTATAACGGCCATTTTATCGAGCCACTTAGAGACCTCCCTGAGCCTCAGAATAGTGCTGTTAAACCACAGTAACAGTGCCAGCACAAATGTTGGGGAACTGTGTCGTGAGGCTT
The DNA here is from genome assembly GCF_900634415.1 of Cottoperca gobio. Lineage (NCBI taxonomy): Eukaryota > Metazoa > Chordata > Actinopteri > Perciformes > Bovichtidae > Cottoperca > Cottoperca gobio. The sequence goes on from NC_041375.1 coordinate 19,381,793, forward strand.
CAACAAAAAAAACACGAGCCTTCTGCCTACAAGATGAGAAACAGTGCCACTGAAATGAAAAGAAAAGAAAAGAAAAGGGGAAAGGCGTTTTAAAATGAGGATTTTGTCCACATCTTGGAAGCTCTGATCAGAACACAGGGCAACCGCTCTGTTTTCTCTCACTTCAATTGTGTGTTATTTGTGATTACAGGCCTAATGAGAATATACTCCATTCATTTCACCCTCACACGGTAATTAGGAAAAATCTTTACCAAGTGATAGCAGGCTTTGCTGTCAAGGGGGCTGCTTTGGAAATACTGCAGAAACCAATGTTTTTCTCCTCACCCCTCCACCATGCCTCTTCTCTCCCTTCTTCCCTTCTTCTCCCTAATTCAGCATCACATGAGCACACAGCTTAGAAAGACTAATGGCTTATTAGGTGTGCTTAATTTAATATTGCACCCTCTCCGGAAAGAGTTTATTTTTTGAGAGGGAATAAAGTCGAATATAACAGCGATTATATGAGTTGTCTTCACATCCCAGGAGAGAAAGTCATCAAGACTTTGATTATATATTGAAGTCTCACTGAGATCTGTCAGCATGAGGGAGTGGACGTGTCTGACATGTACTCTAACACCAGTATTCCCTTTTGGCTTTGAGTATTGATCTGATGAGACACTAGATACGCTTTTGTTATGGGTAGTATTGATTGGCACTGACATAAATTGTGTTTTTGAGCTCGAGAAAATGTCTCAAAACTATCAAAAATCAATACTAATAATCCGTATCTTTAAATGCTTTTATTGTGACAGGATCTTCAGCACCCATAGACCTAGATGAACAACACACAAAATAAAATAAATGAAGTGTTGTCTGCGGCGTTCATTAGAATGCACAGATGTGGTTTCCTGTCCCCGTCCAACACTTGAGGGAATATGCTTGGAGCGCTTTATGTTTTCTCCCTCATATCGGCTTTAATTTTGATAGCAGATGCGGAGCCAGTGATCACACAGGTTTTTTTTAAGGGATTATATCTGAGTTGTAAATCCTATTACACTCAAACCCAGTAAGTGAGCTGTGAGGCACATAATCTCACTGCTCTGGCTCTAATTATCTCACTAGATTAGATCCATAGATCATGTTACATAGATCAGACCATCAGGTTAGTCATACGTGATCTACACAGGACACAGCAGCTTTCACAGCTGTCTGAATCAGATGAGTTATTGTAGAGATGTTGTTGATATAAGAGGAATGGAGAAGTGTTCGCTTCCCCTGTGCTTCCACTTTACCGTAACAGAAGCAACATGGAGGGGTTTTTCCTTTGCAGGCTGGAAAAGCCCTTCTCCTATTCCAGAAACATCCAAAGTGGGTCAGGCAGGGCAGGGCTGATAGCAGTCTACAACTGCTGCTGCAGCTGTGCCCGTGTGTGTGTGTGTGTGCGTGTGTGTGTCCTTACACGCTGTGTTCGCTTTGCACTGAGCCGAACGTGTGTGTCTTTGCACAGACACACACACAGACAGAGGAATGACACAACAGAAAATGAGACAGGATAGGTGCTGTGGTAAGGAAGAGAAAAGAAAGGAAAAGAAAAACAAATCACAACCTTTCTGTGACAGTTCAATGTATTATGCAGCGAGGACTTCTGCAGCAGAACGACCTGATTTGAGATCTTACGGTTCTGATGCTTGTTGTTTTCCAAGTAAACCCCCTGCTGCTGCCAAAGCAACATTCTGTTTCCCTACAAAAAAAAGAAGAAAATAAATGGCATCTAGAAATATGCAGTGCTTCTGTTGTAAAAACTAATACCAGCAAGTGCTGTAGAGGCTGGATACTCCATAGGTGATAAGCAGCACTGTTGTTTCACCGTTGGGATACAGAGGGAGAAGAAATGGAGAGAGAAAGAGACAATGAGTAACAGAAGAAAGAAGGCGAATGAGTCAAGTACTTTCTTCACTCAGGGAATTCTACAGAGACATTTTCAAAGCAGTCCTTTTGTAGGAGAGCATACATCATATCAAGCTTGTCCGACCAAACTAAAAAATGCTGTGTCATTCTAAAAGCACGTTCCTTCATATCTTTGCATGTGACATTTCTATCCTCCCATTCTCATATTTCCTTTGTCATAGTTTTATAAAGCAATTCTGTTTCTCTCATTCTGATTTTATAAAATTCAAAAGAAAATAAATGACGTCAAATCCATTGGAAACTATTCATCATGTGGCCATGAGTAAGTTTGACCTTCAACATGAGTTGCATTAACACATTTTTTGTAAGAATTACAAAACCCATTATGTCACTCTGATGTATTAACCAGCATACATTAGTGTCTGATGTGCAACTGTCAGTCATAGATAATGTGCTGGGTATTCAATTCAATTCAATACACATTAATCCAGACATCCTTCTGAGCAAGTTTATATGCCAACGACTACAGTATAATATTTATATATATATATATATATATTACTGAAACGTATTTCGTACATTCTTCCATTCCACGTCTTTTAAATGTTGTTTTATTAAATTTGATAAATTAGCTAAAAGGTTACAGATTGCTGCAGTTCAGGTAAACTGAAGCTCGAAACCAGAGGGGAAATCTGTGTGTGTGTGTGTGTGTCTGTGTGTGTGTGTGTGTGTGTGTGTGTGTGTGTGTGTGTGTGTGTGTGTGTGTGTGTGTGTGTGAGAAAGAGATACTGTCTGGCTCGCCCATGGAACACAGCCAACATCACATGATTTATAGCATGTTGTTGGAGCCAAGTTTACCTCCAAACACACACACACACACACACACACACACACACACACACACACACACACACAAACACACACAAACACACACACACACACACACACACACACACACACACACACACACACACACACAAACACACACAAACACACACACACACACAAACCGTATTGAAGTATTCATACAGCCAGCAAACCAGTTATGCAGTTTTAATTATAACAGATTGCCCCCAACGGATCTGTCTTCAGAATCAATCTCGCCGCCACACATTGTTTAAATGCTGCTGATCAGAGTCATTAATCGATCGCAGGTTAGCCAACTGTGTGTGTGTGTGTGTCCGCGACAAGAGTACTTGCTCAAGAGAATTCTACAATCATTAAAAATCCATGAGAAAATGTGTGTGTATAAAGTTGCGTGCCATGGGCGTGTTTTTGTGCATGTGAATGTGTTTCCCTGCTCTCCCTAATGTGTGGAAACTCCCACATCTCCCCCACCACTACATTGTTAGGAGTGTGTGTGTGTGTGTGTGTGTGTGGCTTTGAGGTTATGTACTGTATGGTATCTGATTGCACTGGCATAATAAATGAATGAATTTAGCCCTTTCAATTGTGATGATGCACTGCCCTTTGCAGTGGTGGTAAAGACATAAGTACAGAACTGACACATTTAGTTGTTCAGTTTAGTTTTAGTTGTATAAATAAAGCAACCACATGTACTGTAGGTTTATTCAAATGTATCCCATTTCACTGTATTTTCTCTGTGTTATTTCAAATTCACAAAATGCCAAACTAAATTGCAACAGGACAGTCAATCAGCAGTTGTTAAAGTCATTTATCCACCAAACATTTGTTGGATCCAGCTCCTGTAATGTGAACATTCCTCACATTTCTTGATTGAATGCACTGTCGGTTGAACAAAACAAGACATTTGAAGGTGTCGCATTGAGCACAGGAAACTTGTGATGGATGTTCTTTTTTATTCTCTTTTTTAATTCTGTATTTTCCGACATTTGTTGGACTAAACTGTGGATGCTCGTTTCCGCCATAAAAGATCAAATCAATTAATAATTAGTCATGATTTTAAAAAGTATGTCTAATGGTAAGTCAAAGTTGTGATAAAAAGTCCAAAAATATTTGAAAAAAAGTGGATCCTTTGAGGAAATGGGCACTTTTCAGAAACCAAAGATAATTGCACCTCAGCCTAATTGTAATGGGAATGTCCATTAGCAGGTGGATAACAGAGTCTGGACAAAAGAAGAATGACAGTTCTGTCCTCTTCACAGATGAAAGAGTCCATCTGTGTGTTACTTAGGGAAAACACCTACTACAGTATGAGTTCAACAGATGTTAAACACAGCGAGCAGAGAAAGGATGATGTCTTCACAGTTACATATTTTCTTGAGAGATACTGTCATCGTCCTGTCAGCCTGCTCAATGTGTATCACAGGTACTCTGACAGTCACATACTGCTTCAGCCACCTCTTCATTGTTCTGGTGAGGCAACAAAGCAGCGCTGTTAAATGCCGTTATAGCAGTATTGCTCGGATACACCGGCATTTTATTTCCTTTTCAGGCAGCAGGGAAAGGTCTTAGCGCTACATAATGCCATCACCCAGCAGAGCCATTTCAGACGAGACTGCCTTGAGCTGCACACCAACTGAAAGAGAGAAAAAACCTTTCTCTGCCCTCAGCAAGACTTCTTGAGTTCTCCTCTGTGGCCAGGCTCTCTCTCTCTCTCTCTCTCTCTCTCTCTCTCTCTCTCTCTCTCTCTCTCTCTCTCTCTCTCTCTCTCCCACACACACAGTTGCTTGCAAGGAGCACGGTTTAGGCTCAGGTGAAGTTGATTGTTTACCCCCTCAGGGTTTTCTTAGAATGAAATTTGGTGTGATGGCTGTCTCTACAATAACACTTATGTTGATGGTCAACTACTCAAACCCACACACACACACACACACACACACATACCCAGATGAAAAAAATAATATCGCACGGCTTCAGCGCAAGCAATACTTTTCCATAGACATTCCGAAATGTGCAGCGACACGCAGGTTTATTAAAATGTATCCTTTTATGTTTTTTCCCCTTTCAATTTTTTTTCTTGTTAATAAAAACCCACAAAATGCCAACTAAATTGCACCATGTCTGTTAAAGCTGCAGTGATTTATTAACAGCAGATATGTGATTAATTCCCCTGTTGGGTCAGCTGGAAGGGACACAGCACAGACGCTTTTACATCCTACACACTACGGACCCAGAGAGGGTGCTGTTGGGTTCATTATGGGAGTCATTCGACCACAGATTAATTTTGCTGCTTATAATTGGATGGCCTATCTCTGAGCAGGGCAGGGCTTATATGTAAAGAAAGTTGGCAGTGAGATGTGCCTGTGAAATACACAGTAAATACACATCTTTTCATCATTCTAATTGCTTGTCTGTTCTTTCTCCCTCTTTCTCTCCTGCAGATCCCCAGCTCAAGGGTATAGTGACCAGGTTATATTGCAGGCAGGGATACTACTTGCAAATGAACCCCGATGGCTCTCTTGATGGGACCAAGGATGACAGCAGTAATTCCTGTGAGTACCTTGAGAGTTGGGCTTCTAGATAAAAAAAAACATTTGATGGGTGTCAAGAAACCTTTGAAGAATTTCTAACAGAGGACACTGTGGAAAACTATTAAGTTATGGGTACTTAAAATATGTATAGGTTCCTTGAGCGGAAAGGCTTTTTTTCCGGGAAGTGCCTTGCTTACTTCCTGGTCTAGATTTATCTCTTTTAGGTGCAAGTGATTAACCTGCAACCTTCCCGTCACACTTTCAGGCCAATACCTTCCCTCATTTCTCAGCCTTCAGAGCTAAAGCATCTTCTTAAACGGCAGCTATAGTATCACACAGATTCACCATCCTCCTCTCTGAGAGGGAAAGTGGACCAGGAAACAGTAGGCTTAACGGGGAGAAAAGGGTATTATTAGCTTGTTCTGGCACTGCTCCTCTAGCGCTCCAGGCTAGGTGGTTAATTTGATTCCAGTGCTTGGTGCTAACGTTAGCCTGACACTCCACATTGTGTCACTTACTCCCGTCAGCATGAGGAGATGTGGCACACGTCACATCTGATAGGCTGAAGGGACTTATTGAAACAGAGGTCAATACATATAAGAGACTCATCATATCATTAAAACTACAAGATTAAATCAAACGTTGGCGCTGACTGCTCCTCGTTAAATTTGACATTTTGAAATAGCCCAAAAGCTACTAAAAAAACAATGATCATGCGGTAGTTTTCTTAGCCTTCCCCCAGCGTCCAAACCTGCCAATACAAATTATTTACAGTCTCCCATACGCAGACACTCACTGTCAGAGCCAGGCCAGTCCTGTTTTTTCCTCACCAGTACAAATAATAGCCATTACCCACCAGGCCCAAGGAGTCTGCTTCAACACCAGAAAGGCCTATTAGATCTGGCACGCACCAGTGGTTGCCCCAATTACAGATACTTCTCAGGTAGCTCTGGGTGGCCGCGGCTATGCTAGGCTAGTCACGTTCACCATGCCATGCTGCAATTCATCATCAGAGGTTACCTAAATGCAACAGCTAGCAATTGTATTATCTATGCTTTGTGAAGCATTAATGATAGGCAGCGTGCAATTGGATGACGCAATAATGTTTCAGTGCATTTAATGTTCTGTCAACGGTCAGGTCTGTCTATTGTAACGTTTGGTAATATCTTTATGAATATGTGTGTTTGTCTGTTCACGTGTGTGTTTTTCAGCTTTGTTCAACCTTATTCCTGTGGGCCTCAGAGTTGTCGCCATTCAGTCCGTGAAGACAGGGTTATACATCGCCATGAACGGGGAGGGCCTTCTGTACACATCAGTAAGCAAGCTATTCTACTCTATTCTGTTGTCAAGACATCTGAGCATGTCTTGAAAATGTACTTGAAAATGTTTAAAGATAAGTGCATACTAAAACCTCACATGTCACACAGTCACAACACATCAGGCTGACTTTGTACACATGCTGTGTGTTTTAAATGTAAAAAAATATATAGATGTAGATACATTCATCAACTTTCACTGCAAGCAAGACATGCATTTCCAAATAAGGGTTCCTGAACATGTCTCAGATATTTAGCACATTTGCAGCAGGATAATTACATTTTACTGAAGGTGAGGGATCCCATTAAGTAGAAGTTCTCCCATACATTCTGCTCATCAGACTAAATGCCTCTAGAGTTTTCATTCTATATGAAAAAGAAACCCATTTATATCAGGTGACATCATTTAGAAGGAACACATATTAAACTCTATGCTATTGCAGAATATATTAAAAAAGATAAGAATATGTTCGAGCCCCCCCTGGGAGCCCTGTCACAAACGTGTCCATGTTATGCTAGCAGGGATCAAGCCTTGCTGCGCCCCCTTGCAATAACTCTGCCCCTAGGGTGCCCCCCCTCCCCCCACTTTGGGAACCACTGATGCATGCCATTGCCAGAGAAATGCTGTCACAAATATTGTTTAGCGTTATGTAAACAAAATGAAATACAGTTAAGACATCTGATTCTTTTTCACTTTGTGATTACCCACTGTTGTTGACTGTTCAGAATAAACCAGGCTTCTGCAGGCTAGACAAGAGGGTGATAAGACCCAGCACAGAGGCTTTTAGTCTCACTCCTCCACTCTGCCCTCTCCCAGTCACTGGAATCAATCAGCGGGAAGAACGTTGGGAGTGCTGGCCCTCTCCCAGACAGGTGTATCCATCAGAATCACTGTCTCTTCTTCTGCTGTCCTCATGTTCCTAATCCTCAGAGCGCCGAGCAGGGATCGCCATCTTATTCTTCCTTTATTACCTCGGAGATTCAGAGGGGCTACTTCTCTTACTGTGCAGTGCTCCGGCATTGCGTTGGAATTCTCTGATACTTAATCACCGCTTGACTTAAGCCAGAAAAATGAAATTAATTTGAGGAGGATTGACCTAGAATCCTATGGATGTTGTTAAGGAACGGCAAAGCAGGGATTATGAATTAATGTATTCTATGGGTGCACTATTCTGCATAACACACAAGAAGATATCATTTGCACAGTTTGTTGATTGCATACAATCTTTTTCCTTGCAGACACTTGATTGTAGCAGCATATTGGGAAATGTAAAGCTTCAAAATACTATTTTGTTCTCCAAAAAGACAACATTTAGACGAACATTAAAATGGACAAAACGGCAAATAAAGCATTTTAATACGTCTGAGAAAAGGATAAAAAAATAACTTAAGTATAACCTGATACACAGAATATGGAATACTATTATTTGTATTTACATATATAGAATTTGATAATCTGTTTGTGGGTTTCACGGCTTCTGCGATACAATTAGTGCAGATAATTGATTCAGAATACTACATACATAAATAGTTACAGCTGTATATAAATCTGTATGGTACACGTTAGTGAATGCACAGTACAATAATAGTATAGGAGGCAGACAAACTAATCAAAGGATAACTTCACAATAAAAGACCTTAAGCCTAAAGTAACTGACTCACTATTTAAAAACTAGCTCACAGCTAGGTGAAATGATGTCACATGCATTTTGGCAATATTGGTTTTGTTGAGCCGGGTCAGGTCGACATGTTCCTTTAGTACAGTTTGCCCTGCTCCTTACTTCCCCTGCTTAATTTACATCTTATTTTTGTGCTAATGGAGGCTCTGATCAGATCTCAACTACCCAAAGGTCTCTTTTTGCTCCTTAGTGTGTGAATAACTCCGGTAATGGCAGCCTTGTAAGATGTTCTTCATCCTCCTTCAGCTCTTCCTCCCCCTTCTTTCTGCCTCTTTAATGCTCCTCTGTCGGCAAGACACAACCATTCCTCCCATTATCACTCTGTTCTTTTGGCAAGCAGGGATCTGGCAGTCGACCTTTTCTACCCATTAAGGGTATTTGATTGTAGTGCACTCTCATTTTCAGGCACTACTTTGAAGGTTATATAAATGCTGCTTGCGTTGGAGTAGGTGGTGTACACAGTGTACAGTATGTGTAAAATCTGAGAAAAACCACCTGTTTTTATTGGAAACAGTTTTATTTCTCATTACGGCCTCATTTCCCTGAAGTCAGGTCATTTTTTATTGAAGTTACTACAATGAGCTTTTCAGTTTTAATAGGCTATGAATCGGTCTCAATTTAATACTGACGCCTCGATATTACCTAAGCAAACGGGACCATCAGCGATAAGATCGGCTATTTCTATATAGTTTGTCTCATCGCCTGTCACCGTGTCTGATTCTCCGCGACATCAGACGAAAAGATTTACAGCATGCAGACCGGGAGAGCTTATGTTTTACATTTTCACAGGCAAAGTTTCGTAGTGAGTTGCACGTTAGTCAGTTAAAAGGCAGCAGGAGGAGTTTGTCCTGAAGAGATTTCTATCTTTGACGTTATATTTTGTGGTTATTGCTGAAACTGGGGCAGGATCAGAAAAGAGAGAAGAAGAAAAAAAAGGAATCAGGTGAAAAAGAAAAAGAAAAAAATCCTTAAAGGGACAGTTACCAGAAACCATTGGTCGGTCATCCAACAGTTGGAGAGAGTCGGCCCTCTTCCTCCTAGACTGGTATGTAAAATGTCTTTTTTATTTATGAAGTACTTTGCCGGACGTGATTTTACATAAACATACAAATTAACGTTGGTGGCTAAAACAAGGTTTACGATTATTCACCATCGTCATATTACAGTTATCAATCTTACATATCCACTAATAGATACCTCACCTACTATGCATCCAACAACTGTGTTAAATGTAAAAAAAAAAATACTATTTAAAATAAGTTGCGTTTTTTACAACACGATGGTGTTCATGGAAACACAGCCGCCTTTGTCCACCAACACAAACTTAAAGTAACTTGTAGCTGCTTTAACTAGAATTCACTTCGTCAGTTATTATTCTGTCCCATTAATACACTACTAAGGCTTTTACTGTGATGACGTGCGTTGATAATGAGTAACACTACAGATGAGGTGACTCAAAAGGAGAGTGCCACTCTTTTAGAAAATAGATGGAAAGCCCATTCAAGGCCTCTGGTAGTGCATCATATTCTTTTATGTGAGGCACCCTAGGCGCGGCGTGCGGCTCGAATGACAGAGATAGCATCAAAGTGACTGTGCAGCCTGGCACAAAGGACACACCATGGAATAAAGGGGAGTTCAATCATCTCAACCCTTTTTTAATCTGCTCCTTTTGTATCCGAGCCAATAAACCCCAAGCTAATTTCTCCTCCAGGCTGCTCCCTGGATCAGGCATTTCTTCTGAAATGTAATAAGGGGAGAAGGAATCCTCACAGCTTGTTGTAGAAGATAGCTGAAACACGACTTGTGGTAGTCTTTAGATAACTAATAGAATTATTTATGCAAAAACAATTACAATAGAAGCTATTAATGATACAAACCTTAATTATTATGTAAGGACTGTGATATTAAATTCCCTGAAAAGTAAAAAAAGCAAGAGGTTGGATTGTACACTTTTGTTACACATGATGAAATGATGTTGCCAAAGAATGCAACTCCCAAGTGTTGATTTTGCTGTTGTTTTCATGTCCTGCTAATACAGACTCCTACCATCTCTCAAGTGTAAAGGTTGGGCATTTCATGGTTGGCTGGTTTTCTTTAGAGCTAGTTCCCGGTTCTCTCCCTCCAGCGGAGTCTCTCACTGCAGGCTTTCTTTATCAGGAGTCTGCACTTGTTAGTGCTACCTTTCATGATTGTCAAATTGACTTGCCACATCACTCGAGTGGTCCTTTTAGAAATGAAATCCTTGAGAGAACTAATCTGGAACACTGCAATGGCTTTAGATTCACTTGTTAGAGGCTCTATCATCAGCAGTATGAACACAGAAGACTGAGGGCATCGCTTTCCTGTAGTGCCCAATTCAGAATGCATGAAAGCTCCAAGAAGCTTGATGTGTGGTCTGCCTCAGTACGTACAGTATGAAAATGAAAGTGCATGTGTGGGGAAGAATAAGAAGGAGCGGCTTATTCACGAGTCAGTGATGTGAAACCAAGAGAGCCTTTTGAGAAGTCACGAGTCCTCTGGGTTCAGGGTATTAGATACCCCCCCCCCCCCCCCCAACATTCTTATTCATCTTCCAATTTCTTTGGCCGTTTTTGTAATACAGCTCTCGAATGTTCTGCCTATAAGGGACACCCTGCCATGGATGCTCTTTGCTCCCTCATGGTGGAGAATTCAGCTCCACCTGATATTAAAATAACCTTTCAGTGTGAGATCACATAATATTAAGATATTAAAAACATATTACATGCAGGTTATATCTTCTTTTTCATACCGCTGATAGGTACGCCTGTGACTCGATGAGTCACGCCGGCATGAGCAGAGAAATAAATTAAATCCAATGGAATCACTGCAACAAAGTAAATCTGCACAAGTCTTTTATTTCATGTTCAACTTCGGTGTACGTTGACGCCTACCAATAGCATACCGTCTCGACAGCGCCGACCATTTAGAGAACAGAAAGCCGGAGACGGTACAAAACAGAGGAAGCTAGCTTAGCTTATTAGCTCTGTTGCACCACATGCACCATCCAAATTCATATAACCCCGCTCTGCTGGAGCATAAACTGCTCCACAAAAAAGTGATGGTCTCCAGACAGTTAGGAAACAGTCGATGGTACAAACATGATTGTAATTAAATTATTGATATAACTGTTTGAACTTATTGTCAGCCATCTTTGTGCCTCACAAGCCTCGGCTGGCTAGCATGTTAGCGGTTAACTTGCTACTGTAGCCTACTTAGTAGTAGCCTACACACCAGAAAGTACAAAGTAGGTGACGATTCTTCGATGGGCTTTGCTAGACCACTTTGTTTGGTCACCTATGTTTAGTCATATAAATACATGAACATCAACAGAATTGTGACACTTCACAAGTTTGTCCAAAAGTGTGTATGACCATGTGTGTTGGTGTGTGTGTCAGTGTGTCTGAGAATGTGTGGGTTTAGTGGGTTTGCATGCAGCATCGTTGCCCAACAGATGGCTTCGCGTGAACATGTTTTATTGGTGTTGATTGCAAATTTGCCATGAAAGGAAACAATCTCTTTCACAGTTTCATGGATGTTTTATGGACGGATACACAATGAAGGTGGGTTGTCAGGAGCCTCCCAGGTGCTTTTAAGGGAAATGAAGCCTCTGGCCTTTAGATGTGAATTACTTAAGTGTGCAGTAGTCTAGCTGACATTCTCCCTTTGGAATACATATAACATATGTAAGGAAATTAACAATTATAATTAATTGTCGTCTCACAAACGTAAAAAAAGAATCAGCCTGGAAGGGAAAATAACAAATAGTTGAAATCCTGCTTTACACAAGTGGCACCTGTATCATCATTTATGAATTAAAACCTTACTTACATGTTAAATGGAAAGAAAACATGCCTCTGAAAAGTGCCAGTTTATTTCTTTAACCTCTTGAACTAATTCACAGAAACTTGTAAAAACACATCAGTCTAACAGCAGAAGCAGAGAAGGGGGGCACACTATAATATTTCCACTTTCCCACAGATCTTTGGTACCTATAGTAATTGCTCAGATGATTTCCCCTCCGGAGGAGAGTCAGGCTCAGAGTCAAGATGGGGGGGAGCCTCATTATTTCAAAAGCGGTGCTCTCTCTCTCTCTTTTGCTTTTAACGCAGCGTTAGTGTCGGGTAGGGTGGCGGTCACAAGGGCTGCAGGGAGAGCAGCTTCATGCATTAATGAACAACAAGGTCGGAGGTAGGCGTCAAAGCTGCACTGGTGAACTGTTGGTCGGGGCCAAGAGGAGCTAAGAATAGCCATTTAATATCACTTTGAGTATTAATAGCTTTCTAATGGATGAACTTTCTTGACCTTACAGGCTGGAAAACACACATTGGCAGAATATTGTTGTATCTTGTCCGTTCAGAAGGCTCTATAGAGTTGTGCAAAGAAGAGTTTTGCGTCATAGCAGTGAGTCACGAAGCTTAAAACAGGGAGTCTCCCCACAGTGTTTTTGGCTTTACCTGTGGGGATTATGCCTCTTTGAACAATAAATCTTAAATACTTAACACAGCTGATGTCCTCTATCTGTTTCCAGGTCAACAGCTTAAGGTCTATTAATGTCACATCTCCCCCAATTCCTCAATAACTCTGTTATTCCCCTGTTTATTTAACGCAATTAAGAGTCGGCAAGTGCAGCTGTTTTCTGAATCATTGCTTTACATGGCACATATTTATGATATGCAGTTTTGCAGCGAAGTGACTGAGTGCAATGGGAGGAATATCAGGGGGATACATAATGGATCATGAAAAATGTAGTCAAGAAAGTCAACATTGACCTGCCGAGCTGTGCACTGTTATATACCAGGAGGCTGGAGGCTTTTTAATCTTCTCGTAAATTAAATTCAGCTAGATTCCATGAAAGGGGCCCTTCGGTAGTCATGTGTAGTGCGGTGTGATATGCGTAGTATATGGAGCATAGAGTTCGTTCAGGCAGAGCATTGAAGTCGGGCTTGCATTAGAGGATTAGCATCATTTAATTTTCATGTATGTGTTTATTTAGGTGGGGGATTAGTTCCCCCGGCAAAATCTCCAATTCTTCGTTTGTGATTATTTTCTTGAAACCTTAAAACATACTGTAGGTGTCTAATACAATGCACATATGCAACACAATGTCCTTTAATTTACCAGGACGTGTGCATGCTGGCTGCTCAGAGAGCCTGTGCAAGCCTCTGTGAGCTTCCCAGAAATACTTTTTTTCTGCATCCCTGAAGTTCATCATTGTTGATCTGCATCTCCATAGAAGCATGTCCTAGCTGTATTTCTCCTCCCCGAGTGGGCTGACTTTCTACCATGGTGGGCATAAGCCAACTATCGATCCGTCAGAAAGAGCTCATGCTGAATCTCCCTCATGCATCTGGGATAATCCTTACATTTGTATTGAAATGGAGTGGCCAAAAGCACACACAACAGTGGTTAGTTGGCACGGTGTGGAAGCTGCAGAGATGCCTGCACATTATGTGCTGCTGACAGGTAATGGGAAAGCAGGAGAATGGAGAGAATACAAATACTGCATCGACTGGTTGGGAGAAGGAAAAGAGAGAGAGAGAGGGAACTCAGTGGTGTGTTTGTCAGGGAAAGCCCTGCTGTGGTCAATATAATCAGTGTAGCATGCAGGCAACCTCTGCATGTTGCCCCATTCGTCAGTAGCTCCTTCTGCTAAAAGCATTCATCATTTTGAGCAACACAAAAACACACCATCCAACACACACGTGAATTTATTAAAGAAGAAAAGCCTTATGTGAAATATATATTTGTGTTCTCAGTGGTTATTAAATGAAATACACAATGACTAGGGTATCGATCCCATCTCTATTTAAGAGACACATCTTTAGGGATACTATAATCTATTCATAAGGGCTGTGCTGTTAATACATCACTATGATGATGTTCCAAAATGTGCTAAATTGCATCTTTTTTTTTGTGACTTACTACAAGTAATCATATTTTATTAACACACATGGTAATCCAAAATGATTACTTATATTTAAGTGTCAAGTGCTATCGATCATGACTTGATAAATAACAAACCAATGGACCTGCTTTTGAAGGGCATTTGAACATTTTCAAAGTAAACATGAAAATGCCTTTTTCTGCAATTACTTTTAATCTCAGTTAATTGATGTGAAAAGCACATTTCTTTATTCTTTATTCCAATTTTAACCTGGAAAAGAAACTCAAAAGTAAACATCATCCCACACAATCGCATAAAAACCTGCATAAAGCAGCAAAAGCACAGGGATAATTGTTTTTATTGTATTGATTTCATTTTGAGTGCCACACTTACTTATTTATTTATGTTTCAACAAAAATAAAACACTGTAATTCAAATTTACATTCACAACTGCTGTCACAAAATAGTTTGGATTGAAAGTGGATTTTGGCCTAAATAATACAGTAAAACTAAATAAAACAGTAAAAGTCTTGATGCACAGTTGCCTATCGTCTCTCCTCCTGCTGCCATTGTCACACACTAAAACAATTGATAGCTACTCCTGCAACAATTATAAGTTATCTTATATTTACTGTGTGTAAGACGTGGAGAAATAATGACGTTTGCCAACCAGATATCGGCGCAATACTTTGTGGGAACAGTCGTGGTTTCGTAGGTAGTTACTCCAATAAGTCTTGACCGCCATCATTGTTTGGTATGTACCGCTGTCACCTACCAGTTGTTTTTTTGTGTAACATATTGATCTTGTTTTGTTAGCAATGTTCATTTGATTGTCAAAGAAAATAACTTTCATAACCTCAGAAGTCCATCAGAAAAACGTTTTTCTTTTTAGGTTTTAAAGTAGTTTGCAGAGTTAAATCATTCATCTTGTAACTGTAACCCTTTCCAACCTTCTAATACTTCAACTATTCAATGTCAGCCGTGACTATCCCTTTACTGATTCAGTCATTTATTGCTTTTTTAACCTGTGGTCCTGCCTCCCTCTTTTACTTTGAATTTACTGCAACACTTATTCATACGGAGCACTGTGAACCTCGGCTAATGTCTCCTTGCTTCAAGTGCTGAAGCCTGTTTTCTCTTGTTTTCCTTTGAAACAGCCTGAAATACGCCTGTTCAAACAGTGGGCCTTTATACTGCCTGGGTTCAGGCTGCCAAAACAGAAGAAGAGTAGGCGCATCCGAACAGGGAATTCATGTTCCTCGGTGAGACCCTCAGAGGATTTGTTTGTTAGAAATATAGATAGCATCATTGTCATTTCACATATTGCACTAGCTATCAGACCAAATATGTCTAGCCCGTTCACTGTATTAATGACCCGTAGTTCTGGCCTAATTGCTTTCCCAGTGTGTAAATGTCAAGCACCATGCAAATAGAAATGGCACACTTGTGCTTGTTGCCTCAAGAGCAACGTAATGTGCAATTGAGCAGTGGAGCGATAAGGGCTTGTGAAGCCACAAGTACTCCTCAGGAACTCAGTATGCACAGTTTGCCATGTGTATATAGTCGGCCAATCTAGATAAATATCAGATTATATGAAATACCGCATCGCTGCAACAACAAACACAGTGTGTTTTAAGCCATACAGTAATAGTAGCGTGGCTCCATTGATGATACAGATCCCCTGTCTTTTCCTGTAGCACCACCAACAAGTGAAATTTGACTAAAATAATAATGAAGTTTGAACAGACATTCAAGGTCCCCAGAAGGACAGATCTGTATTACTTTAGTCTTGTGATCTTAGCCCCACCATGAGGTTCACGTTTGTGATTTTGTTTTAACGTCTGAATAACTATGGGATGGATTGTAATAACATTTGGTATACACATTCGTAAGGTTGAATTGGAATAACCTTTTATGATCCCTTATCGTTTTCCATCAAGTACAACCCTTTTGAATGACTTGGAGCATTAAATCTTGGTGGAAATCAGTTTTCAAATTCTGCTTCTTTCCAGAGATAGAAGTATTGAAAATAGCTACTCATGTGATGCTGCATCCATTTTGACGGACTCGGTGTCGAGCAGCATAGGGTCACCATCAAATTTTCAGTAGCTATGTCTAAAAAACCTGCATGAAATATTTATGTCTGTGTGTGTGTGTGTGTGTGTGTGTGTGTGTGTGTGTGTGTGTGTGTGTGTGTGTGTGTGTGTGTGTGTGTGTGTGGAGGACGGTGGTTCAGTGGCCACGACAAAGAAGTCCTCATCGTCCTGCTTGCATGTATATCACCCACGGTCGTCTCTTTTCCTTCCACCCGTGAAATGAAAGTCACGTTTTATCAAGCTTCACCATTGCAGTTGTAAAAAATCAATACAGTGAGAGCTCTTACAGAGAGGTTATAAATCATGATTCATAATTCCTTCTCTTAAATCTGAGTTAAGCCTCTCTCCGCCGTGTCTGTGTGGCTCTTCTCACCGCACTGCGGGAGCACTAGAAACGGCAAGTTCAGGAACAGGTGTGTTAAACAGGGAATACATCATCAGGGAGAAGTTTATACACGTCCATGTACAGGCTACGTGTGTGAGGTGGAGATGCTGCATATTGTAGTGAGAATAGCTCTGACTCGTACATGTACATTGTTTTACGGTACTTACAGCACAGCTTCACTGCAGAGGTCAGCAGGTCAGAAGTCTTTATTGTACACCCACACACACACTCTGCTAAGAAAGCTATTTGTACTAGAAAACATTCACATACACACAGGAAGCTTACACTCAACTCACAAACAGCTGCTTTGAACCTCATCGCACATATTTGTCCTGTTGTATAAAGTAACATAATGTACGATAAATACTGGGACAACCTGTGGCGCCAAGCTTCAGGATTGGGGCTGGATTCTCGGATTGTCCTGAGTTGCCCTGGGTGAGAGGCAGCAGGCGGGTTGCAGGATACCAATGAGCAAGAATATTTGTGTTTGTTTGAACGATTCTTTTAAAGTCCGCTCTACTGTAGAAGAGCCAATTCATGCAGGAAAAGTATGAGTCCCTGTTGGAAAGTCACAGTTGATGTTTAATACAATAGTCAGTCTGAACAAATTGGTCATGTGGGAAATGACCTCTGTGAAGAAATGCAGACGGTGCCGCTTCTAAAGATTATCAGTAAACCTTTAGAAATTCCACTGTATGATATTAAAATCTTTTATAACCGTTGCTTCAGACAATTCAGCCGGATTTCGATCAGCTGCAGGTAAAGCATTGACTACACACAGTACAGTTTTTCCCTAAATCAACTATGGCAGCTGACGGGCGGGCCGGTTGGGTTTGTGCTTCCTTTCTGGCTGACTGGTTGAATCCCTCAGCCTTACAGTTATAGCCATGCCACATTTTATCCTCAGAGAGAGACTGACTGTCGGGGAATCCTCTGCTGTCTTCCCTTCATGCACAGACACCCAGGCTGAGTGCTCTGGCTGCTTGTCAACAGGGTTTCAGGAGGGATGGACACTGTGAAATGGCCCCTCTACAGTCGAATTTTCAAAAATACCAAAAGGAAAGCAATGCATGACTCTCTCTAACCAAATCCCTCAATCCTATTATATAATAAACCGGGCACTTTGAAGAAATCACAACTATAGCCTTTTGGATCCAGCTGTTCAGGTCTTCAGGTTCACCACATGTTGTTCCAACATCTGGCTTTGTGGTTAACTGTCATCACACAGATGTGGTAGAAACTTAGTAATCATAATTCCAGCAGTAACAGATATGGCTACTAATCCAGATCACGCTCTGCACTGCAACCACTCCCAATGAATTATAACCTCATTGTGCCCTCTTCATAATATTAATCTGTCGGCCTTGATTTAGGTATAAATGTACTTATATAAACACACTTAATCTGGGTTTGAGCTCATGTAGGTGTGGCAACCCATATAAATCACAAGGGGAAATATATTATTTACCATTATCCTGTGAATGGTCTTTGGAGTTTTGCATTAAAGAAACATACCATGCGTACATTTGTTTTAGATCCGCACTTACAAATCAGATGTAATTTACGTTTTTACTGACCATTTTTATTTGCTCTACAAGTTCATTTTATTTTTACTTCCCTGCAACAGCATGCCTGGCATTAATTAAGCCATGGACATTTGTTTGTGCTTGTATTTGTGATAAGACAGACAGGCCAGAACTGTAATTTACTGCATTTTATCTGCATAAACATAACCTCTGCTGTGCCTTTTAACCCACTCAGGTCAAGATGTCAGTTTTAGACCCACACAATAACAAACAAATAAAGTTGTGCCTAACGAAAATGCCATTGCACCTGTGTTTGGTCTGCCTCTGCTTCCACGAGAATACAGCAATTTATCCTTTAGTCAGATGAGGGAATTATGTGTAGTTACATTGCAGAAATGATACAGTTCAGCTTGTGCTGATACAGTAGGATGCACAATAGGTAAAGACAACTATAAAACATGTCACAGTGCAGGAGAGCAGATAACACTGTGATCAGATGTTGGGTCATCTTTGAAAGTGGGGGCCATTTTATTTAACCCAGCAGTAACAATGCTGGCTACGTCCCCTTACACATGTTAGTGTTTGTGCATTTTGTTGTGCTGTGCAGCTAGTTCACACATGCCTCACACATACACATAGACAGAGAGAGAGATCGACAGAGAGAGAGAGAGAGAGAGAGAGAGAGAGACAGAGACAGAGACAGAGAGAGAGATCGACAGAGAGAGAGAGAGAGCGAGAGAGAGAGAGAGCGAGAGAGAGAGAGAGAGAGAGAGAGAGAGAGAGAGAGAGATATAGAGGGAGAGAGAGAGAGAGAGAGAGATCGACAGAGAGAGACAGAGAGAGAGAGAGAGAGAGAGAGAGAGAGAGAGAGAGAGAGATAGAGGGAGAGAGAGAGAGAGAGAGAGATCGACAGAGAGAGAGACAGAGAGAGAGAGAGATCGACAGAGAGAGACAGAGAGAGAGAGAGAGAGAGAGAGAGAGAGAGAGAGAGAGAGAGAGACAGAGACAGAGTCCCCGCCAAGTGAATCTTCAAGGACATGGCATGCACTTCCTCTTTCAAAAAAAAATAGGACACTGTTCCTGAGGGTGTAAACAGCACAAACATAGCAGAGACAGGAACACACAGAGAGGGGAAACAGCTCCATACCTGCAGACACTTCTTACATTTCTCTTTCTGTAAATACGGCTGCAACTCTGCTGTGCAATGTGTATCTAGTTATTTCTTTTTGTGTGTACTTGGACTTTTGGAGCTGTGCGCTTGCACTTCAATAGATTAGTGTGTGTATATATGTGTGTGTGTATGTGTGTGTGTGTATGTGTGACATGTCTGTTATGTGCTTGTTAGCTTGTTGCACAGGGCAGACTTCTGGCTTGCCTGACAAGAAATGACTAGCCAATCCAGCAACAATCGGGCTGCCATGACACCAATCTGACACCAATTTACGGATCAACAGCAGCATAGTGTATACACTCACACACACACACACACACACACACACACACACACACACACACACACACACACACACACACTACTCAAACTAAATCTTAAACTAAATCATTTGAAGTGACGTTTGCATTATGCACTGAATAATCATGACATTCGTGTTGGCTGCAACATGTAGTTGCCCTTTAACTGAACACACAAGTCAGACTCCCTTTGCACATTTGAAAACCCCGATCATGACAAAGTCTATCACTTTATTGGTCACAAGTTAGTCTCCCACTGAGGATAGCAACACTTTTGTGGACCATTTCTAAGCGTGGACCGAAATGTGCCGGGGGGAGGGCGCTGTACTGCACCACTGTTAAAGAGTCCGCCTCCAGGGGATCTTTATTCAACACTTAAGTGCTTTTGGTGGCCAAATACCTTAAATGTGTTATTGCTTTTTGTCACCCCTTTCAGTAGATGGTATATGTCTGCTCATTGGGGTAAAACGTAGGTATTACAAACAGCAAATAAAGTCATATTGCACGCAGAGAACTTGCAGTAAAGCTTTGAAATACAGTCTGTTGGCGTGCTGTTTTATGGCTGCAGAGATGAAGGTTTTTCATTATCTGTAGACAAAAATGTTTTATTAAAGTGCAAAGGGAGATGAAAAGTCACTATCCAGGTAACATAATGCAAAATACTTTAAAGAAATGAAGGTTCAAAATGGATTAAATTGTAAGATTACGCAATAGGGAGAGACAAAGTTACTTGCTATATTCTTTGATTTACTACTAATATACTATAATACTCCTATTATATATTAAACTCTGGTGTAATACCACTGTCTGTTGTGTTTATTTTTAAAATGATTCATAATTTGAAACTGCTTTTCTCCAACTCATTCATGAAACCTGGTATTATTTGCATGGCCTATGAATTGCAGATTACTTTATTAATTGTAGCCCATCTGAAACAACATTTGAGTCAGTGGTGCAACGCATGGTAATATACACTAATGCTGACAAGTCGAAGAGCAAAGTCAAGGAATATGTCTTTGACTCTCCTTGATCGCACGTTGACTTCTGTCCTCTATTTCTATTCCGTCATTTTCAAATATGCGGCTTAAAATGACCATCCAGCTGTTTACTGGTGACTCCTCATCTGTTCGTTGTGTCCTCTTCCTCCTCTGGGTTTGCTAATCAGACAGGTCTGCTGAAGCCCCCATTGTCTGCACACACTGTCGACGTGACTCTTATACATATGAGAGCGGCTTAGCATTGTGAATGCAGCTCAGCTTTCGGGAGGTTGACCTTTTTCCATGGATTAATAGGTTTTATGCTGGCAGCATTAATAAACTATTTCTCCGTTTCCACAGTAGGGTAGTGAGCCGTCACTCTGCATGTTAATGTGTGTCCCCTTTCCCCACACGAGCCTCCTCTCACCTACTTTTTGGCGGTCGTACTATGCAGTCACGACCCGTTTTGTGATTTTTTTTCCCAAAGGATGTTTGTTTCAGAGTGACTTCCTTTGCTCTCTTGTCTTTTAAAGCCTATTCACTCGTTGTATTTCAAACTCCCACTCACTCCATCTGTCTCTATTCATTTGCCTCTTTTTTTTTATGTGTTGTTTTTCTGTAGAAAATGTATTCCTCCCAGGATCTGCCCCTTCCCCTCAACCACACTCGGTTCTCTCGCTTTGTCGTTTTTTTTTGTTGTGCTTTCACACGACTGTTCGTCTCTCCTTTGTCTCTGTCTCTTTGCCTTGTTGACTGGGGTTGATTATATGGGGCCGAGCAGTTTTGGCCCTCACGCTGTCTGTGGCCAAGGTCAATTATGACCTTCCATTTCGGAGCAGCGACCCACTGATGTGGAGCGCCAGGCAGAGAGATCGAGAGTGGAGGAAAATCAACCGTTTGGTGCCTCAGAAATGATTTAATTTGCCACTGGTGTGAAAGTGTGTGTCCAAGTCTCACCCTCCACCTTTTTCTTCTTCTTTAATGTCACCCACATTTATCCCAAAATGTTAGTTTGATGTCGGCTAGAATTATACCGCAAACAACACCAGTTTCTGACATACGAGTGAAGCATCGTCGCTCACAAAATGAGGAAGAATGCAAACTAAAGGAAAGAATCTTTCTTGTTGACAAGATAAAAGAAGAACATGATAAAAGAGTTCAGCTTGTCATTGACATTTGACACACTTAAAATGCGATCAACCAACAACAAACAAACAATGTGTCTGAATTCAGCTGCCTTCAACTGCTCTGGTCTTCAAATCCAACTGATTATGGTGACTGACATCAAGCATCATTCCACAAACAAACCACCTCCACTCGCTCTGCCTCCATAAACAAAGACCTATTTTGTGCGAGGGGGTCTATGCGAAGGCGTTTGATTAGCCACAATTATGGCCTCGCCACCATCTTGTATGATTAGTTGCATTTGAGGCTGTTTTGTATGTGCCGTGTAAGTAATCAGCTTCTGGGCCGTACCTGGACCGGCATAGAAATGTTGTGTCTAATTACAGCAGCCAAACCAACCTGCGGTGCCGCTCACCTGGCGAGGAAAAAGTATAATTAATTACCTCATTGAGGCAACTCAGGGAACCATGAAGGTAAGACTGTTGGCCTTCTAATCGTCTCAGCTCAGTTTGCTTCAGCATTAAAAGAGCATGTTTGAACATCCTTTCAGAGAACAAAGGTTATTAGGTTTAACAAATAAAGCAGTGCAATTAAGACATTTGTTCTGTGTTGTCACCCAAGCAAGTCTTTTTATTTTTTTATAGTTTTAAGTTTTATGCGCTGTCTACAATGTGAACATATCCTATTATGTCTCCTGTCCAGACAGGACCTCCCTTCCTGACAACTTGGACACACTAAGCAACCTTTTGATAGACTGCTTCTTGGCTGGTGACACACAATAAATCTTAATGTGCACGATAAAATGATGGGGTAAAGCCTGCGCGTCCTCCAGAGGGAATGTTTATTTATCTGATATTAAGCATGGCAGACTCGTGCTCAGGGTTTTATCATGTAAGGCTCAGTCTTTATTGCTTCAGTCTGCTGCGTGTCTGCCTATCAACAGATTGCTCTGCTCGGCTGTTGAGGTCTGCGACGGCCGCAGCATTAATAGTTTTGATCCTAATCCCTACATTTGCTACTACAATACTCTGTAATGTAATCGCTGGCGAGACAGACCAAAAACAGGATGTGGGATTTACCCAACACAGATCACCACTCTGATCTCTCAGCGCCTATGTTGACTGTTTCTCACTGTAATTGCGATGTGAGTGAATTCTCAGCTGATTCTGTTGTTATGCATCAAGCATGTGTGCCCTCCACTCAAAAAATGCCCTTGAGTCCTCAATCAAGGATAGAGAGGGCACTTTGAATACAGGATCATTACGGTTCATCCCAAGTGTCTCTCCGCTCCTTCCTGCTCAGCTCTGCTTTCAGCTAAACGCTGCCTGGAGGATAAGCTCTGACTGGAGTAATTCACCGATGGGCTAATTACACCGTAATCATGGCATGGTGTGTCCTGTGTTCCAAACTGAGCATGTTGTCCATAAATAACATCTTGTGCAGTTGCAGTAGAAGAGATTTAGTGCCATGGAAATGTTACTAAGAGATTTTATTGATTAATAAAACAATGTGAATCATCTTGAGCGGCTGTATAGTCATGTCAGTTTAGGGATATCAGATTTGAGACATTGACAGGCTGCCGCCATATTTTTGGCATAATCTCCTTTTCTTATTCAAACACGGCTGAATCAAAGAGGTACAGAATTATAGAATTTCTTAAAGGTTTCTTTATATATATATATATATATATATATATATATATATATATATATTCTACATCAGGGATTAATAAATGAATGTATTCTTTATTTTTGCATCTCTTCAGAATCCTCCTAAAGGCTCTAAACCTTGACTTTCAGAAGCACCTCATACGGGACGCATCAAAGGATTTTTACATACACTGTCAGTAGTTCTATGAGCCAGCTCAGTGTGAACTGCTCACAACAGATGTGGTGAACTCTCCATTGTGATGAGCGCGCTTTGATTAATGCACCTCGATGAATGCCTTTTATTTTTAGCCTTGCGGGGCGGACAACGTGGAAACGCTTTTTACCACCTTTTTTTCTGCTCGGAGATGAACAGGACAACAGCAGAGCGAGATGTGAAGCCTCATTCCTCATTTCCAGATTGAGACGTAATTGGGGAGTCACTTAAAAATGTTCTATCATTATACGTACAAAGTTGAGAAGGCGGTCATTAAAAAAATGTTTAAGGAATGATTGTCTGGGTGCTGATGTTTCCAGTGCCGGGGTCAGAGCCTAATAATATATATTTTCTGCCTGGAACATGAGCTAATTGACAAAACGAGTGCTCTCACATCTGATGTCAAGGTTGAGGCCAAAGAAGAGAACGGGAGTTGCATTTCATCAGAGCAGGTCATTAGGCTCGGCTTGAAACATGATTATAGCGAGGTAGACTCTGCAGCACTAATCCTTTTCACGACAGGTGGAAGTATGAAGTCCATTTCACCTGGCGAGGCAGTTTCTATGCCTGCCATAACATTATTCCATACATTGTAAGCGTGCAATGAAGGTGCCATTTGTCCTGGGGACCTCCAGAAAAGTTTAACTATGAATTATGAATCTGACATCTGTTTCATTCTTACATAATGTGAACTATGAATTATTCATTTGAGTCCACTGGAATGTCTTCCATTTTTATGTATTGTTTTTTGGTCTGAAAGAGCCTGTTCTTATAATCCGTCTGGTGCTTGTGTGTGTCTCTGCAGGAACTCTTTACAGCGGAGTGCAAGTTCAAAGAGTCTGTGTTTGAGAACTACTATGTGATCTACTCGTCCATGTTGTACAGACAACAGGAGTCGGGGAGAGCTTGGTTCCTAGGGCTCAATAAAGACGGCCAAGCCATGAAGGGGAACAGAGTGAAAAAAACTAAACCAGCTGCTCACTTCCTGCCCAAGCCATTAGAAGGTACGTACTGTAATGGACATTCGGTTAACTATATATTTCTGATATGGTAAGCATTCGCTAGAGCTCATTTTTGGTTTCATAAAAAAATAATATATATATATATATATATATAAATATGTATATATATATATATATATATATATACATATTTATATATATATATATATATATATACATATTTATATATATATATTTATATATATATATATATATATATATATATATATATATATATATACTATGTAACATGTTCCTTTAGCAAACCTCTAGAGCTCATTTTTGGTTTCATAAAAAATATATAAATATAAATAAATGTATATCTATATATTTATATATATATAAATATATATATTTATATTTATATATTTATATATATATATATATATATATATATATAGTATCTATCTATCTATCTATCTATCTATCTATCTATATAGATATATTTATATTTATATTTATGTAACATGTTCCTTTATTACATGAGCACTGTACTTTTATACATTACACCATGAAACACTATTTCCTTATGTTTCAGTATTATTTGCTAAAAAACTACAGCGCCCAGCTGTTTTAGCAAATTACTGAGCCTCTAAATAAACAGAAAATGAAGTATACTTTAATGAACCTTATTAGGAACCAATACACTTGGAGTTGAGTTGGAACACATTTCTCATATTATAGACAAACAAAACAGAAGTTATGCGCTTGGACAGTTTCTGCAAGCCCTAAGGGATATATTTTAATAATTCAATGTTTTGGGTGACCTTTAAAAATAAATAAAAATAACGGGTCAAAGTCATATAACAAAAATACAAGTATAAGTTTAACAGCTTTCAGTTGTGTTTTTACTTACTTAGAGAGACTCAAGGGGAAACATTTCCTCACCATTTTCTCTGCACTCTTTAGTAACTGAAGGAGTTCAGCTTTGCAAGAGGCCTTGTTACTGCATCACGTTTAGGTGGAGACAAAGATACAAAGATACATCTTGATGTATTTGGGTAAACAAACTGTAAAAACAGAAAGCAATGAGCATGACTACCCTTGTTACAAAAGAAGTAATTCATGATCCTATCCTTACTAATGATAAAATATATGTGAAATATCAACTCTATGCTAGACATATGTTGGCAGTGCGCTGATCCACTATTCTACTGCTGTCAGAATACAGTGTAGGAGACAGAAGAGCTCTGTAAGTGCAGTATGACATGTTGATAGCCCAGCAGATGCCACCATCACTCTTGTCAGCTATCAGCCTGATTGCTTCCCATCATTTAAACATTGAATCAAGTTGAAGTGTCCTGTCAAGACAGCTGTAGTTTAGCGTCTGTAAAGTGGACAATAATGAGACACTATTTTTTGCTTTTTTTGTTGGAAAAGCGTGTGCTTAGATTCACAATAGGCCCTGATGTAGACAGAAGAAGGTCAGGGTGGAAGGATGAAGCCCATAGGCAAAACATGTATCAGCTTTTCTTCCATCTTTAAATTGCACGACGTCTTCTTTGGAAAGTTTTTCTGTCTGTATAGCAACCTTTGAAAAAGAACACAACAGCAAGTATTGTTCGGGGATAAATGCCCCTTAAACAGTTTTTGGACATGTAAAACTCAAGTGGTGGTTCGTGCTAACACCTTGTCTCTTGTCTCTCTGCTTTCTCTCCTTATTGTCTGCTCCCCCAGTCGCCATGTACAGAGAGCCATCGTTGCATGATGTTGGCGAGACAGTTCCCAAGGTGGCAGTACCTCCCAGTAAAAGCACAAGTGAGCCGGCAGTGATGAACGGAGGTAAACCTGTAAGCAAGCCCGACAAGCCCACCACATAGCCACACCTGAGGGTGTGTGTGGAGGGAGGGGGTGGGGGGGGGGGGAGGGGGAACTTGACGGAGGCAGGGCTTTTCCCGACTAGACTCCAAACCCTCATTCTTCTATGGATCAGATCCCGGCGAACCTGCCTTCCTTTCTTCTCTTGCTCCTCCTTTCCTTCTTCTCCTCCTCCTCGCCCTCCCTTTCTCCAGCCGTCTCAACATGGGCGCATGGATTCTGAGGTGGCAGAGTTTCTGCAGCACAGGAGGGAAGAGGACCCTCTGATCATGGAATGCCTTTTTAGATTCCTCTGAAACTGTGAGAATTCATGTGAATAACGCGTGTTTCACAAACCACGCTCGTGGTACTTTGCTTGCTGACAGTTCATTCAAGAAACCCCCCCCCCCTCTCTCCTCCTCCCCTTCTCTCTATAATGCCCTGTTGCAGCAGAATCTGTGTACCTTCAGATCTATTTTCTATACCACAGTTCACCAGCTATGTTCTGGGATAGCGACTGTATAGATAGAGTAAATATTTGGACTGTTGTCCTCTATTTTTTACGAGTATGTTCCCCTCTCCTGCTCTTTCTATCTCTAGTCACACACTTTTCTCTTTGTCAAGTAACCTAGAAAAGATAAAAACATTTTGCAAGGGAGCTGTGTGATTTTCTAAGAAACACATTCACACAGATGTGGCATAAAAACAACCAACAACAACAACTAAAAAAAATAAATCTAAATGTTCCGCCTACAACATGCACACATACTTACAGACAGACACACAAAGTTTGTGGGGATAAAATCGAAGATGTTGCTTTTTACGGCTGATGAAAACACGCTGGAGGCTGCAATCATAGTTGATGAAGTGCTAATTACCGCCACTGCAATCAACGCGAGGAGCTCCCTACACACATACAAAACACACGCATTTATAAACAGATGTGTGTGTGGGCGGGAGAGCGCTGTGAGGAATGGTGTATACATATCACTATCTAAGTCCCACCAGCGGTTAAGTCCGCCTTCTCTGGTAAGTAGAAAAACCTGAAGTCTATTTTTCTTTAATCTTATTTCAGAGCGTGGGCTCTAGGAATATCTCTAGGCCTTGTAGGCCTCCGTCCCTCACTCACCGACTTCTTTGGACTTACGAGGCAAGGCTTGTGGCTTTGACCCAGATGGTCTATAACCGCAGCACTGGCAGCCATCTTATGGCAGCGTCTACTTTAAAGCCAGAAAACAACATGGCTGAAAACCAATAGGCGACATTTATACTGGCTGCATCCCTATTTGGTTCAGCAAACTAAAGCATGGGCAAGGTTAATATTGTGTTCTCTCTTCTCGCAGCAGTTATTCAAGAGATGGCTTATATTGTAACATTTTCACTGTATAAAACTTAGGGAAAATGACTATTATAAATCATGACTTTTTAAATGACTAGATATTGTTATTATTATTATTATTATTATTATTATTATTATTATTATTATTATTATTATTATTATTATTATTATTATTATTATTATTATTATTATTATTATGAGAGGATTTGTCTCCTAGCTCAGCATGCAGAGTCCAGTATCATCTTGGCCTATCACGTGCCTGTTTGGACCTTGATTCCTGGCATGCAAAAACAGGTTCCCAGTGTTCCCACTGGGCCCAAGGTGCCTCCCCCACCCGATACATCCATGTAGAGGACACGTAGCATTATCCATCGAACAACCACACTCAGATGTATCAATTCTGAAATGACCAAAGTCTTTTTTTCATCCTCAAGACGAACTGATTCTGATAAATATGATTCAACTCATCAAAGCTTTCACTGTGATAGCATTTGTTCCGTCTGAGAGAATCACCTCCGCTCAGAACACCCCCCCCCCCCCCCCCCCTAAAAGGGTTCTTTGACATGATGTCATTTTGGAGAAGTACGTATACCTTGAATTAATCACATGCATGTATTTTCTATAAAGAACAAGGTATGGGTGTCGTTCTTCACTCTGTGTAAAGCTGAAGAGCGCTGAAGTGAGCTGCGAGGAGTTGAACGGGCATGTTGTAGGCTACGGCACACACTCACAGCTCAATCTGAAGGTAACCCGCTGCATCTTCTGTTCTGCATTTCCATCACGACTGTTTATCAAAGCTCTATCCGATCAATTTACAACACTTGTCTTGCTTTGATGATTTTTCCTAATGGTTTTGTTTGAAAATATTTAGAGCATTAGGTCGGTTGTTGTTGCCGTGTGCTGCTAAACCTCATTATATTAAGAAATTGATTTGGTGAATATGATTTTCTGAGTTTATTGGGATTACACACGATCATTTCTCATTACAGCACATCAAAGCACATTAGTTAAGAGTTCAATATGTGTCTGTACAAAGCTGTTAATAAACAAATATGGCATACTACACACACACACACACACACACACACACACACACACACACACACACACACACAGGAGTTGAAACCCGCTGTAGTTGTATTTGGGGATGATGTTCCGTCCTCATTACAGCCAATCACCCTCCACTCTTACGAACTCTACATGCTGGGCTGGCTGCTGCTCCAGTCCTGCAGTCCATACAACCGTCTCCTCCAAGGCTGACTTTATTTTTGTAAATGACCGGTGTGTAAAATGTACATCTCTGTTTGGATCTCTGTGAACACCGTTTTTTTTTTTCTGGTTTGTCTTTTATTTTTCTCTTGTGCACGGGTCGTGCGTGATGTCGTCTCCTGATACCGATACACTCCCCCCCCCCCCCCCCCCCCCACCTCCTCCCCCATCATCTCTTCGGATGTGTTACAAGAGTATTCTTAAAAAAAAAAAATTCTGTTTCTTTGTTGCCTCTGTTTTCAAACCTCTTCTTTGGTGCGTTGTCCCATCTGTTGCATGGGGAGAGGATGGCATTGATGAACTGCATGTAGTAGGCTTATGTCTATCAAGAACTGTTGGTATGTACCGCTAATTTTACATACATATATGCAACGAGTTTGTCTACACACTATTACAGTTTGTGTTTGTTGTATACTCAGATACAACATACTGAATAAAATATTTATATAAAAAGGTGTACTGTAATGTCAGTAACATACTTAATGCAATATAGTGTGCAGTATATTATTGCACCTGTCATTTTTTGAGGGGGAGGGGGGGGGGGGCAAAGAAAAAACAGAGGGGTTGGCTAGTTTAAGCATGAAAAAAAGGCCAAAGTAGAATTTACATTAAATTTTCTTTGTGACTTCTTATCGGTCCTCTTTTCAAGTGGTGGCTGAGCTCTTGTGTCAATGCAGCTCTCATCCCCTGATGCCATCCTTCTGAAGTGACATGGACATCCAGCATGCCACAACTGAACTATGTATGCCCTCTCTTGGTTTCCTCCACTTAGAATTGAACCTTGTCACTAGTGTGTGTTGAGTGAGTAATGTCCATCACGTACCTTCAGTACAGTGTGGCCGTCATGGCGGGTTGTTTGCTTTGATTTCCCGTTGGAGAAGAATAGGCACTGTTAAAATGATTTATTTTCAACAAAAAAAAAATAATATATATATATATATATACCATTGCAAGTATGCCCATTGGAGTTATGTCATGTTATAACAAATTTGTAACCATGTATGATTAAGGTCTTCGCATTGTTTTCCATGCAAAATGTTGTGTCATGCGGCACATTTAATGTTTTATTATTAAAAAAAGAAATAAAAACCTCAAACAGTAACTTCCGCCTCCATCTTTCGATTAGACTTTCTGTCCAATTTGCGAACAGCACACCCGTCTGTCCCAGTTAAAAACAGATCCGCACTATCCCCAGCAGTATCCCACATATTCCATGTGTTCTAATAATTCCTTCTTTCCAACATTTGGATTTGTCATGTACCTGCGTCCCATTATATGTAGCCATCTGGAATATGTAAGCGTTCCTACATTTACAACAAACAAATATATATAAAGCTGTTTTATGATACAGATTACAGTTTACATAGTAATATGTTTCTTTTACACCTAAAATACCCCGTTTTATAAGGATCATTTGTAACCAGTACAATAAAAACAATGAATGCTATTAGTGATATGCAGAATTACATCCATGTTTAGTTTCTTCTTCTTCTTCTTCTTCTTCTTCTTCTTCTTCTTCTTCTTCTTCTTCTTCTTCTTCTTCCTCCTCCCGTGGTTTTCCTGGCTGTGGTGTTTAACCATTTCCTGGTCGCTCCGGGCAGCCAGGCCTCTTGTCTCTAAACACCAGTGTCCTCTCCTCCTCAGTACTCCGCTCCCAGCCAGATTTCGCAAGCGTTCCCCGTCCAGCCGTCCCAGCACTCGCAGTTGCCGCAATTGCACAACCCGTTCCCTGTGAGAAGAGGTGAGAAAGAAGAGCTGTGAATTAAGAGCTGTGCCATCGTGCCTGACCTTTAACAAGGTTCCTCTTTTCACACCCTTGCACTCCCTGGGTGCAGCTCTCTGCTGGGGACGCTGACTACACTGCTCAGGACAGTTTGTGGTTTCCCACATCAGAGGAGAAAACTCTGGTTTAATTAAGAGGGAAAAGCCTTTAGATGCAAGATATTCACCACAACTATATGAAGCTCAGATATCCTGACTAGTCTTTCTTGTATTAAACTGTGGTGGTGAAACAGTAAATAGGAGTTAGGGCTGGATTGAGGGTTAGGATTAGGGTTAGTGTACTACCACTGTAGCTTAAGATGCCCTAACTGTCCGACAGATATCTCATTGGTTGTTTTGGGACGCACTGACAAACAACCTACTCTTTCATTGAGTTATAAAGATACCCAGAACACCCTACTCTGAATGTGTTTTAATCCCGTAGCCCCAAACTCTACACAAGCTCCCCAAGCTGTCAGACAGAGGAAGTCAGAGGAGGACTCCTGCTGGCCTCCTGTCACAAAATGAACAGCAGAATATCACTGTGGGAGAGAAGGGAGGAGTCTGAGGAGAGAAAATGGGTAATGGGCAAATAATTGATGAAAGTAAGGTGAAAACATAGAAGGACGCAGAGATGGGTAAGTAGGTGAGAAGAAGGACAATACAAATCAGCTGAGCTGAGTTGGTTTGCTGAATCCAGACTAGACATACTTCCATTTCATTAAAGGATAAGGCTTGGTCTTACTCTATATATTCTTCTTATAGTCAGTAAATCCTTTGAAAAGACTTTAGTCTGTCTTTCAAAACTGTACAACTTCCCTACTGCACTCAACCACAAGCCGAGCAAACCGTACACCAACAGGAGGTAATAATGCAGTCGTTGGGGACTATTTTCTTCTGCGTAATCATACATATTTGATGCGCTAATTTGCATCCAGTTTTTAGAATTAATTACTTATTAATTAAGTACTGTACTAAAGTACAATTTTAAGTCCTTTACTTGAATATATCAGTTTTATGCTCCACCACCTTTCAAAAGAAAATATTTCTACTTTTTATTCCACTTCATTATTTTTTAGCAGCTATAGTTCTTTGGTTTTATATTTTAAATGCAGAAGACTGTTTACATGTTATTTCTGCTATTTTTTTTACTAACATTAAAGTACTTTTTTCCATCACTGTTTACAGCACCAGGACAGTGTTTGTGGGGCTATAAATAAACTAGTGTGTGTGTTCATGGTAATGAAGGAACATGTCACCCGTCGCAGCTGTGTGGCTCCCTTATGGGTTTTTAATAGTATTTGACAACAAAGGAGCTCTATGGCAGGGAGACATAAGATATATCACGCTTTGGAGGATACACAGACAATACTGTACTTGATGGTAGGTAATTCATTGTCAGGTTTGGTGTAGGAAAAATGAAAAGCATCACCAGCTCAATCGGACCTCCCATGTTTTCATCGGAGAGGAAGAGGGAGGCTCAAAAACAATGTTTAATGTTTAAAAAGGAAATTCCCTCAAACAAACTGACATTTGTGTTAGCGTCTTATTGTCTTTACTGTAACAGATTTGATGGAGAGAAAAAATCCAAATTTACGAAGATGAACACAATTAGATGTGTCGCACGACGACGTGAAACGTGTTAATTGGTTCTTACACTTGCAGACAGACAAACGGCCCTTTGTGACCCTTTTCTGAGAAAGTTGCTGAAACGATCACATTCGGTGCGTGAAATTAACTAGCAAGCATTCCTAATACGCCAAATTTTCCACATCACTCAACGCTTGTATGTGTAATGAGAATCTACAACTTTGAAGGGTCCATGAAATCTCCAGATGCAGAGTAACTCGTAGGCAAACTTTGCAAACTCCTTTTTATATCATTAACATGGAACAATGATTCCATCACTGCTACCTGGCAAAGAAGTGACTCCTTTTACCTGCATTATAATCGTCCTCATGCATATGCTAATGTTCACATACGTACTCCAGTCAGTAATATGGTAATCGTCCATTTTTTCGTCCCATTTTTCCACAATTCTTAAGCAATGTTTGTCTGCATCCGGGGCCCATTATGCTCATTTGAATGACATTAAGGCTAACATTTGGAGCCATGACGAGAAACAGTTGAACAGCTGTCCAGATTTCCACTGGCCCTCAGGCAAACATGTACTAGGATTTACATTATCAGTGGGGAGAAGACAGCTCCTGTGGATAAACGGCTAATGTGTGTGTGTGTGTGTGTGTGTGTGTGTGTGTGTGTGTGTGTGTGTGTGTGTGTGTGTGTATCGTACGCCTACCTGTGCAGATGAGGCCGTCATGTTTGTCACATGTTTTCCACTCAATGAGTCATCACAAGATAAAGGCAGACACATTTATATTATGATGTGCTTTAGGTATTATTTAGTGGCACCAAACACAAAATGTACCCAGCAGGGCTAGAAACAGGGAAACACTCAGATTGAATAATGATGCAAAAAGGACACACCTCAGCTCAATAAAAACAGGAGAGAAAAGAAAGAGAGGCACTCTGTATGTCGCCTTCACTGAGTTGGGAAATTCCCTTTGTGCAATTAGTTTTCATGGTGGGCAGCTTACCTGTTTGTACTGTAGCCCTTCTGGGTGCCTTTTGTCTGCCGTGTGTGTGTGTGTGTGTGTGTGTGTGTGTGTGTGTGTGTGTGTGTGTGTGTGTATCGTACGCCTACCTGTGCAGATGAGGCCGTCATGTTTGTCACACTCTCGGTCGTCACACTCGCAGTACTCTCCGGACACCCACCAGTCTTGGGCAGAGCAGATACATTGGCCACAGTGACAGGAACCTGCCACACACACACACACACACACACACACACACACACACACACACACACACACACACACACACACACACACACACACACACACACACACACACACACACACACACACATTAATCTCATTAACATTTTATTCATTCTTTTTAACACCATCCCCCGAATGCTTGTGTTTTGAATTAATGCTGTTTGTATGATTTCCTGTGAATTCTTTGCTTCACACAGAATGTGTTGGGCTGAGTGGACATGAGATGTCCCCTGGGGAAACAGCTACTAATATACTTTTGCCACTAGGAAACCAATCCAGCCGTACTTTACTTTCCTCTCAGTGTCTTATTCATCTCTCTCTCAAGGGCAGCAGCAGGATAATAATAAGGCATTAAGGATCGGTAGATGGGAAAAGCATCTACTGCTGTCTACTTCAGGTTAATGTTCTCCACACCTAGAGGTCCAGCAACTACACTTTCAGTCTCGCCAATTTCTACCAACACACACCGAGACAGACGGGGACAGACAGAGAGATGAGCAGTAGAGAAAGTGAAACTAATGTGAAGTAAGACGAGGGGACAAGCTGAGGGGAGATTGCAGTGGAGCGTGGAGAATCAACACCCTGCTCAGCTGCAGAGAAGGAATCCTGTTGTGTGGTGTCATTTACCAGCTAATGATACATACAATGTAGTGACACTGTGCAGAACCTCATTATAAATGCATATATTACAGTTGGCAGGCGTCTACACAGAGCTGCAATTTATTATTATTATTATTCATTGTCAATTAACCTGCGAGTCCATATAACATGCGAGATAATATGAAAAAATTATAAACTGTGTTACTTTAACAGTCCCGAACCAAATGATATTCAATTAACAATCTCAGTAAAAAGAGATAAGCAGAACATCATCACAGTTGTTTGGCCTTTTCATTTATATGATCATTTTTGTTGATTAGTTCCCTATAAATCAGATAATCTGTTAATCTAGTCATATTTTCAGCCCTACATGAGGCACTCTGAGTCTGTCTTGAATTACTTCATTACAATAGCCTTTGTACTCTGATTGTGTGAAGATCAGGTTTTGGAATCTATCAAAGCTGAACGTGTGTTATGAATCGTGTACACATGTTCCTGTCCAGGGGGGTAAAAGATTGCAACATGAAAGGGAAGCCAAAAGTCATTCTTGTCCAGATTATTAATTTAATCATTACAGAACGAGGTATTAACCTGTGACAGAGCAACACCATTGTGGGTCCGGAGTTTAAATGTGATGTTAATCTAGTAGGATTCATTTTTAAAGCATTTAATTAGTTGGTACTTGATTGTAGAAAGTATGACTGCGTGTCAGAGAGAGTTAAAGTACGATAAGGCCTCATCGTGCTGGAGATGTATAATACGTTTTGCGTATTCTTGCCGACTGACGGGCATTACACAGGATGCAATGCACAATATAAAGAATGAATCAGAATGCAATAAATATGGCAACCTACTGCAACTAAAATATAAACACTAGAGATTGTATGGACCCAGTTTAGAGGTGAGATGCTGCCTCCTATTTCTTTGGAGCAAGTGGCTCGGAGTTACAGCATTATTAACACATGTTCTGAAGAAGAACAGGTATTAGTGTGTCCTCGATACTTTTTGAGCAATATTCCAAAAAGTTAGTCAAAAAGTGGTGATAAGAAAAGATGAATTAAACTAGTGAAGGTTATGGGAAAGAGAGCTTCCTGCCGTAACAGTTCGAGTATCATAATGCATCCATGACATCTGGATTGTAGTTACTATACATCACACAGGAAGCAGTTTGGTGATCTGAGGAAAATGTTGTACTTATAACTCCACTACATTTATTCGACAGCTTTAGTTACTAGTTGAGTTTAGTTTAGCAGATTAAGATTTGACATACAATGCATATGATGATCTTGTAAAATGTGATGCATTGTATATGAAACAGTTTAAAGCAGTATGAAGCAGTAAATTACATAGTAATGCATTGTAATGATAATCCGTCATACACACATACACGTCTTTACTTTTGACACTTAAAGTACACTTTGCTCATACTTTTGTAATATGTTCAATGCAGGACTTACTCTTACTTGTAATTAAATATGTTCTTAGTGAGGTGTTGCTATTTGAACTTTACTAAGTAAAGGATCTGAATACTTTTTCCACCACTGTCAAAACAATAATTTTATAGAAACTTTTACTTTGCAGTATTGAAAAAAACTATCTGGCTTTACCTTTTCCACTGCACATGACAGCGTCTGAAGTCTCACAAAGCTCCTTGCTTTGAACGTCGCTTATGTCACAAGACCTCGCGAACTGGCACACCTTCCCGAACCAGCCCTCCTCGCAGATGCAGCGTCCGCATGAACAGTAACCGTGACCTGGCAGTGGAGGGCAGAAGGGCCTTCATTTAAAGGAGACAGAATATGGAGCATGGCCATGAGAAAATAGCACAAATAGAAGGAACAAATAAACAGAGAAAGCACTCACAGATAGACTGAAAAGTGGAGAGAAATGCCACTGGAAAGCGAAAAAGAAGGCGATAAACAAACAAGCAAACGCAGATAAACACAGAAAGTTGACAGTGCAGACATTGAACCTTGACAGTAATAGGCAGGACAAGGAGACAGAGCGACGGGAAGACGAGAGAGACGCAGCAGGCTTATTGTATTTTCCCTGGAGACATGAAAGGAACTGTCATCACTGGTCTTGTCCTGTCCTTAATAAATCTAAAGAGATGAAAACCAAAGAAAGGCAATGGCAGCGAAAAACACACCAACTTGCACAGACATACACAAAGATCCAGGGATGTTTAATTGGTTGGAAAAGGCAGTTGGGTGCTTGGATGCCTTAATAGCCAACAGCATTATTGTGGTTTTAACAAGCTCTCACTCACTCACACACACACACACACACACACACACACACACACACACACACACACACACACACACACACACACGCACACACACACACACACACACGCACACACACACACACACACACCTCCAACAAGATCCTTGGATCACTCGCAGTATGCTTCCTTCAATACAAATCAAATCATGGAGAGGCAGTGGCATCATTGATCGATCCTTTATGTTCACATCTGGTTCCAGATGCCAGGTGGAAGAGGTGGTAATGAGCAGAGCATTTGTCCATCATTTTCATCGTTGTAAATCTATACGATGCTGTTGGAAATTGCTTTATGTATAGCTGTATTGATTCAAACAAACAACTGTTCAATTACATTTTGATTTTCAGATGAGATTCATTGGCCCTTAAAGTCGTATCAGCCCAAGACTCACAAACACATATGAATACATACATATAAGCTATAAAACTTACTCAAATGGTCCGCTAAGCAACAACTAAACAGATTCAAAGCTTATCAGGGCACTAATTCAACTATTCAATTATATTTTTTAGATTTATACAGGTTTATACAGATGAACATTGACATTTTTGACAACACGCTAATTTGCTTTCTGACCAAAGGTTAGAGGTTACAATTTAGTTTTTGTATGGAATTTGAGAAACTAGCTTTCGGGGTTCTGCTAGATTGGCTAGCTGTTTCCCGCTGCTTCCAGCCTTCAAGCTTAATCTAATAGGCTGCTGGTTGTACTGTAGCTTTATACATAACTTAGAGTTATGAAAGAGGTTTTCATGTTTTAATTATTTAATTGATTTCTCTGAGCAAATGATTTCTCTGGAAACAAATTGGTGTGGCTCGTGCTAATCTCCAGTATCTTGAGGGACACAGCTTTCAATAGATCGATCTACAGCCATACATAAAACATCAATATCGGATGTCTTTGCTCATGATCTCTCAATCATGATCTCTCTCTTCTTCTTTTTCCTGTTTTTAATCTATCAGAGGGGGAATGGTACATTGAGAGTGTGTGGCGGTGGGTGTTGGTGGGCGGCTAGCTTCTGTCTGAGTTGGAGTGGCGTGGCAGCTATGGCAGGTCATGCTTGGCTGCCTCAATCAGCCAGCCTGAGAGAGCGGTTAATTGCTTTGCAGGAACGTCAACCTAGCCCTCATTCAATTAGTATGCACCTGCCTTTCACAGAGCATACATTCTGCTGTAGCATTTAGAGACGGTGAAGGGGAGGTGGTGACGAATCTGGTATTTAACCCAGCAAAGATATGTACTGTATGCAGTGCAGTCTGTCGGAGGTTAAGAGTTCTTTGCCACAGAGAAAGGATGGAACTGAGTGAGTAATGTGAGGAGGAGAAGAAACTGGGAAAGGATCTGACCCCGTTTCTAATTACAGTTAATTTAGCTGACGCTTAAAATAAGTGCAAACAATCATGAGGACACTACTCTGAACAGCAAGTACATCAGCTTCTAATAGGTGAAATCCTTTATGTGCAGAACAATAGCTTCAAATAAGACAAACAAAAGTGCAACATACAGAAACAATAGAATATGAATTCAAGCATTAGCTACAAATAAGCCAAACCTAATGTAAGTGCAACACACAAAGAACAGAATAATAACCATTTAATTTGTCGAGGTGCAGTCGATACAGTTGAGTTTTCAGTGACGGAAGGTGTGAAGACTGTCTAATAGAGATGAACTTATTTAAAAAATGTGTCTGTATCTTGAAACGTAACAAAATCTAGGCTGATAGCGGCACCAGAATAAAGAAAAATAAATACATTAACATGTTCAAGATGAACTTTTAGATTGATTTCACCTTAACTGATTCAATTATGGACACAAAGTACTTGATAAGAAGCTAGTTTTTGTGAATCAAACTGAAAGAAATGCACCAGAGAAATGCAGCTTCCCTCCATCTGAAACAAGCTTTGAATCCTAGTCCTAATCATGCCCCGATCTATTGTGCACTGTCCATTACTCGATGAAGCATTCAGGCAATCTTCCTCAGCTAATAATGTTTAGAAATATAATGTGACCACATCGCAGTTACTAGACATTGCCTCGTCATTGATCGGTGCGAAAGACATGGCAGTTAATTAATGTCAATAACAGAAGCCGTGCATGAACTCCACTGTTTCTTCTTCTTGTTTGTAGGATTTGTTGTTAAATCTCAGGGTGTTGCAGGGAAATGGAAGTTATATGTATACATGTATGTGCTGATATGTATCATACTGGAAAAGTGGGTATCATAAAGTGATGTTTGTGGTAATAAACGTGGAAGATGGATCATGTAAGCAGTTAATGAGGAGCACTCCAAACATGACATTACTTTTGTTCTCTGGGAGACGGGACCGTTTGGGAGAACTTCAACCATAGATCCTTTGAGGGCCAGCAACAGCAGCCATATACTCATCATAGTGGTCAGCCTTTCCACAAGCACATTTCTACATGTATGAGCAGGACAAGTGTAATTCAAACAGAGCAGAGCCCTGTCAGGCTTAATTCTGCAGTAATGCCACGCTCATGAGGGTTGCCATAATCACCGGTTTCACACTTTTAAATACCATCCATGTCAACATTGTAATTATGTCTTGTGATACTGTACATCAGAGTTGACACTTTGGAAGTGCCTGAAAAACAGATATTTAAATCTGACAAGAAGCAAAATCAGTTGTTCACATTATAAACCCAAATATAATAGATATGTTTAACCCTCACATGGGCAGCCTCGCTGTCATACAACTGTCCAATGACATGAATGCTCACAATCCAAGAAACGTCAGCATCTCCACCATCCATCCCATATCCAATGCACACAGAAGGTGGCCAGAGCGGCCTGGAGAATGTATGTGTGTAAAGTGAACACGTTCGCTGCTCTCTTCTCCCGTTCTTTGTGTTGAACGACTGTATTATAAGCAAGGAGCCTGTGTCATTTCTCACTTCTCTCCTCTCTGTTGTCTGCAGTAAGGTCACTGACCGCACTGTACCCTGGGGATTGGGACATTTATTTTACTGCTCACTCACCATGAAGCTACTTTCTGTTTGATCCATACTCCTCACTCTGGGTGCCTGCTTTAGAGTGCCTTTAAGATTCAAAAAAAAAAACAATAACTTGCCCAGGCCTCTGAGTATACATATTTAATTGTCAGCTTGACAGCATGTCTGTGTGAATCTGTCTGTGTGTAACTGCGTAGGTGTTTGGTGCTCAGACAGGCTTTCCCCGCACGCCTGATGAAGAATTGTTTCTGGACAGCCCAGCACACAATGAACCCCAGTAATCCATTCACATAAATACTGCATCCCCCCCTTGAAAGGAGAAATTTACCCTCAGATGCTGCAATGCACCACTGTTACAAAATGGCCCAGCCGACCAAACCTCAGAGGGAGGCACTCACACATGCATATCTGTATGGGAGCCGGGTTAAAGGAATAGACAGACGATGTGTCAATTTAAAGAAGAAACACACATAGTTTGACCTACAAATGTTTCAGAGTGAAGCAAACAACAAGTGAAATCCCAGCTACTTGCACCTGCAGGGGGAAAAACTCCTCTCTGTTGTTAAGAGAGGTTTGGAAAAATCTGTCTGCACTCTGTTTGTATAATCGTTTGGGAAGCTCTGCATGTGTCATGTAGGTTGTATCGCTTTTGAAGAGCAGACTTCAGAAGTATGTTTGAATCTAGAAAACACTAAACTGTGTCTACTACGCTCAAATGAAACCGTGGAAGAGATAAACAGTAAAACTAAAAAGGAGATCAAACAGAGTAATATTACCTGAAAAGCCCTTAGATTGAGAAT
Source organism: Cottoperca gobio (assembly GCF_900634415.1). Lineage (NCBI taxonomy): Eukaryota > Metazoa > Chordata > Actinopteri > Perciformes > Bovichtidae > Cottoperca > Cottoperca gobio. The sequence continues at coordinate 19,422,079 of NC_041375.1, forward strand.
TATGTTTGGCTGAAAGAATAACACACGTTGTCAAAGAATAGAACTTTTCTCCCGTGGTTTTCCGCTTTTCCTCAGAAGCACCACATTGTTTAATAGCACCTTTATCTGATGTTCTCTATTCTCTCTGTCGCAGTCTGACAGCCGCTGCTGCTGCTGCTGCTGCTGCACAGGGAAATATCAATTTCAATTGAGCCTCTAATGTTTTAGTGCAATCTATCCACTACAGTGGTTGTGCCTAAATGGCTCAAATTAAGAGCACACACTTCTCCAAGACCTGGAACAGAAGCTTCAAAGGCTTGGAGCAATTTCTCTCAAACTTAGCTCAAGGGATTAGAGGGTTGTGGCTGCGGATATCAAAGAGAGCAGATAGGATCACACTGTATTGATCTTCAAATTCAGCGTCTGCTCCTGGCATAAATTCAAAGTGGGTGAGAGCATGTGTGCCCGTGCTGCACAAAATGTTCGTAGTTTTCTCTGCAATAATTAGGAGAGGAGTGTAAGTGTGAAATCCTATCTAGTACATCGGTAGATGTTATGGAAATATTGTTTGTTAAATGTAATAAAGGCAGTGTTCCTCAACATAGAAACACTGAAGTCATTTAAAATGATATGTTGCAGGGATAATTACATAAACTCACAAGTGTGGCAAGTAGGCCTATAGCGAGGATGGCTCTAAGTACTATGGTACCCATGAGCCTCAGCAGATATTGCTGTGGAGAGGGAGGCGACCAGAGGCAGAAGGCAGAGCCATTGCAAATTCAAAAAGCTTCGCCATTGCATCAGAATCCGAACATTTTAAACGGCTCGAGTTTCTACAAAGCGTAATCTTTGGCTCCCATGAGCATTGCTGGTGCACACAAGAACATCCTACAGTAGGTGATGTTACACTTGTCGGGTGCAATAGAGGATGTTCCCCCGACAGCAACATGAATAATGACCCTGAGGCAGCTGTTGGCAGTGTGAGAATAATGAACTGTACAACTTCCCATGCCAACATATGCCAATGACATCATATAATCAAAAACAAAAGTGAAAAGAATACACATTAAAAACAGATTATTTTCATTCATGTTGATATCTGTAAAGCATTTTGAACTCTATATTCATTCAGATGAAGCTTTTATAACTCTTAAACTCTATACGACAGGTCTGAGCTACTTGGAAAGATTGCAACAAATCACTCGTTAGTGCCACTTAAGAAACAATCTGTTGGTAACAAGCGGTTCTTGCATGAGGCCCGTCGTTTATGCCGAAGATTAACAGCACTTTAACTTGTGGAACACTGGATCCCCTGAAAATATACGCCTTCTCTACTCTGCACAGCTTGAACAGTCATTTTGAAACGTAGACTTGCCATCTGTTTATAGCCATGTTCTGTCAATCCCCTCTGCTGCTCACACAACTTGAACAGCCCTTAATGGCCACAAAGATTGGACCAATGTGTGTGTGCGTGTGCGTGTACGTGTGGTGTGTGCGCGTGTGTGTGTGTGTGTACTCTCACCTCCACAGACCTCTCCACTGATGTCCTCGCACTGACGGTCGTCACACTCACAGTTTTTTCCATGAACTCGATTGTCCCCAGGTGGGTAGCAAGTGCACTGTCCACACTGGCACTGACCTACAAAAAAACACATTTTCCCACATGTGAGCAGCGTGTCAGAGTTGTGTTGTTTAATAGCTGTTCAGTAGAATAGTCTTTCTTCCCTGAAGTGTGTCATATAATCCTAAATGTTATTTATTTTTTAGTCATTTGCATACCTACCGCAGATGAGATTTGAAACTAGATTTAATCTACTTGACAACATTCCCTCTAGACACACATGGGGAAATCTTATATGTAAATCACTCACTTTATTTAACACTCTCACACACTTCACACACACACAGAAATACACACACCTTCGAGAGCTTGCTATCCCACTTCAATCAGCGAGCTGCCAGTTAAGGAGGCCACAGGGGAAGTTACCGGGTGAGCTTGCTTTGCTAATGGTGAAGCTCATTAGAAAAACATAATCTATTCTGAACTATCATTGGAGGTGTGCAGCATACCTGCTCGTTGATCATTTAACAAGGCCTGTCAGAGCTACGGTATATGAATTATGGGTGTAGTGTAGGCCACACACAGATATTTGGAGGCTTGAAGGGAGAAATGCCTTCTCGGTGTATTTATATCCAGTTATGTCAAAGTAATAACCTGTTGAAAATACAATTACTGTACACATTTCTTTTTGCTTTCAACTCAGATGATTGGTTTGCTGTCTGCTCCGCTGTTCTGAATCTATGTCAAATATGTTATGCCCACACAAAGGTAAATGCATGATGGTCACCAGAAAGACAGGACAAGACAGGAACAATTCCATCCTAGGAATACAGAGTGCATGTTTTATTTCTATCTTAAATAGAGTTTATAAGAATAACACTGCATAATAGAAGACTTCACACACACACACACACACACACACACACACAGACACACACACACACACACACACACACACACACACACACACACACACACACAAACACAGAAGGGCTACAGTACAAACAGGTAAGCTGCCCACTATGAAAGCTAATTGCACAAAGGGAATTTCCCAACTCAGTGAAGGCGACATACAGAGTGCCTCTCTTTCTTTTCTCTCCTGTTTTTATTGACCTGAGGTGTGTCCTTTTTGCATCATTATTCAATCTGAGTGTTTCCCTGTTTCTAGCCCTGCTGGGTACATTTTGTGTTTGGTGCCACTAAATAATACCTAAAGCACATCATAATATAAATGTGTCTACCTTTATCTTGTGATGACTCATTGAGTGGAATTAGGGGCAATAAATAAATGAAAACATTAATTTGCAAGACTGACAGCGTCATCTAATGTGTTGTCCATGTCGCATCACTGTCACTTTTTTAGGACCACACACATACACAACCTCTCTTCCTGCTCCACATATAACATACCACCATCTGCTCTGGGGACTTAGTTACCCTAGCAACCACTGATGTCATAACACCCCTGCTTTATCGATTATCTCTGTACTTGTCAAACCATCTACACCGTTGTGCGTGTGTGTGTGTGTTGGCATGCGCTGATGTTTAATTTGTCATCCTGTCTAAGGTGACACAGTCACATCAGTGGACGCAAGCCTGAGATATTCTGCTTGTATTTGCATTAAACAGGGCACACATGTTTGAGTAAACACATAAGGGAAGTTGTGTGTTATCTCATTTTTGCCATTCTAGTAAGCAGAGGTGCAAGCTGACTCATGTTGCAGTGCAGCACACACTGGAGAAGGGGCTACAGCAGGATTAATACATTGTTAACTAGATGAATATTTAATCAAGTCGTAGTGTAGGCTTTGAATAATGGTCGATCAAGTTAGCTCCTCTCATCCCACTTTCTTAAGGGGCTACGAGGAGAGTGAACGCGAGCTTATACTAAGAGAAAACTGCTCTTTTCGTAGAGATGCAGAGTCGCAGTGCGAAAAGAGATCAGTTTGTTCAAACTGCCTACATGACTACATAAACCGACAACATCAATAATATTTCCATTTACATAAAATTACCTAGTGAAGTTTTGCTTCTTTTCCTGCATGAAGTATTCTGAGCGCCATGAATGTTCTTAACATTCAGAATACTTCATCCAGGAAGCCTCCTGTTCGCCTTCATGTCCGTTGCATAAACCTGAAGTCTCTGTAGAATAGCTTGAAGTCTGCGCTCAAAAGTAGAGAAAGTAAATATATATATATATATATATATATATATATATATATATATATATATATTAGTTGTAGTAGTTTGCCATATTTATAGTGTATTCAAATGTGTTCTTTATGTTGTGCACATCATAATGTGTATATACTGTATCTGTGTCTTCTAGAGTCGATATGTTTACTTTGTATTTTTTATTACTGTGCAAAGCCTGGATAATCTGCTGCTGGAATAGAAGAATGTTCCATTTTGAGATCAATAAAGTCCGTCCGTCCGTCCGTCTGTCTCTCTAGATGCAGGATAAGGAGATGTTGCTAGTCGTTTCTGCTACTTTGGATTTAATCCAAACAAATGATCAAATGTACAGGGGTCACAGATGTATTATTGACAAGCCCTCAAGTCTGCTGGAGCCGGGGCAGCTCTCTTATTACTGGTCCGACGGCAGACTGGCGCTACATCGCCTCTTGAACACCGAGTGATATTACAAGACAGGACGGGCCTGGGCTAGTCCGTTAGCATGCTAATGTCAGTAGATATCTCTGCAACACAACACACGTCTTTGACATAACACCAACACTGTTACCTCTTCGCACTCTGTTGACAATGGTAGTTCATTTCTTTAGGTTTTAAAACACAATTCTGGCAAAATCTTACAGACAAAAAACAAAAAGCAGATAGAAAATGGCTACAGCTACTTAATCAACTTAAAGGAGAAGCCCCTCATACATTCTGCAGTGCTAGCAGATCAACCATCAATGTCATCTGTGAGCAATCCAATCAAATCTCAAGGATTTTCCCCTTGAAATGAGTGATGAGGGATGAGTACGTACATACGTTACATTATACAAGCTAAAGACTACTAACTACCATTTCACTGCGCCGTTAACCCTTGTGACAAACTAAAAGTCGAGATATCTCAGACGGTTTCCATTTTAACCATGTTTTTTAATCTGTACCTTTCAAGTTTAAAGTAGAACAAAAACAAATTGGACTACCCCTTAAAAGGTGTGTGTATATGTGCCATTACATATGAATCACACACATAGTTAATGTCTACTAAAGGCCGCACTTCAGTAAGCAGAGAAAGGAATCCCAAGAATCAAGAAGATGTTGAAAGCAGGTGTTTCCTTGAGGAAATACCGCAGTGTAAGAAATGTGCTATGCACAAGCGCCGTGCCTCCACCTCTCAGGAAGAAAAGCTCTGAAGCTGCTGTTTCAAATTTCAAGGCTTTTCCGCTCAAGCGGCCATCTCTACCAGCTGCATTCAGCCATGCCTAAGTGATTTTCTACATCTGTCTCCTTCAGTTTCTGTCTCTCTCTCTCTCTCTCTCTCTCTCTCTCTCTCTCTCTCTCTCTCTCTCTCTCTCTCTCTCTTTCTCTCACTCTGCTTCCTTCACACTCTTTCCTCCCTGCACATCCTTTGCCATCCGTCGAAGCCTTAAAATAAATAAACTCGGTAACAGCAGTCGGATATATTTGCACAATATTCAAAATCCTGATCAGAATCTATTCCTCTAGGTGTATGCACTGCAACATGTTTATTCAACACTGTGCAGTGCGATGTAAATGTTGACATTAAACTGTCACTGGACCGATAGGGAAGGCTAAAACTAAATTTTGAAAAAAGGAATTTATGGATCCCATTAGTTGTTCTTCTTGCACAGGGTCATTTAAAGTTCCATTTTGTCGCAGTAATTGGAGATAATTTAAAGGAACTGCTTAATTAACTCTCCCGGCACAATATAATCTTTGGCATTTCATTATGTGAGGGGATCACCGTGCCTGCTCAACCCTATTGTTGCGGAATTGGCTTGAGGCCGTCAAAACCAAAATCTGTCACAATATGTAATGAACAGCTGATGTATTCAAAGGCAACCAAATGGATTATCGTTGTAGAGAGCGCTTAGCCGACGTTGAGGCTTCACGTCGCAGTTGCGATGTGTAAGCTTCGTTAACCGTACTGCTGTGAGATTGTTGTCAGCTCATGGTGACGTTAATGCAGTTGTCTCCGTGGTAGAAACCCTGCCCTACCGTATGTGTTTGAAGTGCTGAATCTAAATCAGTAGCTTTGCCATCCAGCGGTGTGAGGACTCTCTAGGGCCACTATAATAACATACAGTAAGTTTAGAGTCCACATGTCACCTCTTTTCATTTGGAACACGGCAGCGGCAGAAAGGTTGTGGATTCCCCGCTGACTTTGCCCACCGTCCAATGAAACAGGAAATCAATGCTTCACATTAACCCCCCACGATAAATCCGCCGAGCCCTGAGACCAAGCGGGTTGTGCTCCTTGTATTAACGTCCACCTCCGACTACATTATGAAGTTTATCGCTTTGAGACCAGCGGAATACAGCGGGCTTTACGACGCCTGTGGTTCAGGAGGTAGAGTGGTCGGCGGTTTGATCCCCGGCCCCTGCAGTCAGCATGTCGAAGTGACCTTGGGCAAGATGCTGAACCCCAATGGCCAACAGTGTGTGTGATTGTGTGTGAACAATGCCCCATACAGCACTGTAAAGCTGATTGATTAAGGTTGCTGCATCAGTGTAAAACGCAGGTACAAGAGATACCACAGAAGTGTGCACTGCATAGCACCTAGACAATTTATCTTATCATCTAATAGCCACAGCGTACTTTGGAAGAATGCAGCTCGTCAGTCAGTCAAGAACAATAGGAACGGGACCATTGTGCATTGTTACCTCTGCGGTGTGGGCAAAGTAGCTGTCTGGCAAGGTTATACCATCATTTTGGTTTTGCTTTTTGTTGTCAATTATATGGATGAATTAACTTGCGCCTGATGTCATTTCAAGTAGGCTGTACAATAGATTATTGACGGCATCTTTCTCTACTCAAATGTCATGAATGTGAACCCTACCTTGAGCTGATTGGATGAAAACACCACTTTGCTAGGCTGTCATTTGTCTTTACTTCCAATCACACAACAGCAATATGCTCAGAGCGATATCAGTGCTGATAAATGGCACACGTTTTGGCTTACTTGGCTCTAAATGTGAACTTAACTTCACCCAAAGTGTTTTATGATATTTGAGTTTACTGCAGTATATTGTAGACGTGGCCAGGGGGGCGTTTATGTCCACCGCCTTTAAAGATTAATGAGCGCAGCTTTGCAAAAGGTGAACAATTTCTCGTTTTGGTTGAGAAGCTTTGGGCTGTGTACATTTGTAGTTCAGTAAAACCCTAATAACTGGTTTAAGCATCAGTTGATGTAGCAGTTGAGCAGTTAATGTGCAGACTGCATGTTTCATGTCTATTTAAAACAAGGTTTTAGCCTCACTAAACTAATGTAGTTAGATTATGGGTGTTTTACTGCTGCACAAAACATTGTAACTATGGTGGGTAATGTATTTTAGAAACATCTCTGCGACACAGAACTGTTTATAGTCCACACTCTGCCCGCGCATTCGTTTCGCGACACTGGAGTCTTCGTTCATAATGATGATTTCAAGTAAGTGGCTTTGGAGGGAGGACTGAAGGGACGGGCTCGTCAGTGGTGCCAGCTTGGTGACTTTCAATTTAGCAACTTTTGAGCTAGTGCTGCTTTCTACTCTCATTGGAAAAAGAGTTGGCAACACTGGGCTGGGATTTTCGGTTGGATAATCAAGCTTACTCTTCTCCAATGCTACTTACCCAAAGCTTTAGGAAACAGAACTTATAAAAAACAATGTTGCTACCGTTTCTTTATCCATAATGAAACAGTTATAAGCAATTGTGGAGAAATGTCCGGATATTGCATAATTAACAGACAAATGGCCTCCATCGCCCTTAAATATACTCCATTGTTTTAAATGTATCTATTCCCCCACTTCCACCTTACTCTCATCAATCAACAGGCCCACGGGTGCATGTCAAGGGTTCATGACTGGGAAGCACAACCTGGACTTTAGTTTTTGTTAGCATGGTTTACAGCCTCACTATCTGAGCCTAGTATTAGTATTAGACCTTCCATTTGGGTGCTCCCTAAAGAAACAAGCTTCATTTGTCAGGAAGAGCCACTAATGAAGCATACACTGAAGTGTAATAAAACACAACACATCGACTCACGGCTTCTATTGAGAGAGAGGTTCCAGCAGTGGCTTACAGGCGTACGTGCAGCTTAAACATTGGGTAGGTAACATTTGAGCAATAATCAAGCAAGAGTAAGTTTATTTATTCACCCGTAAAACCCAGCCCAATGTTGCCAACTCTGTTTCAATGAAAGACATTTGCGGCATAGTTCCTGCGACAGCCAGAGAAAGCTGATTTCTTTCTTTTTTTGTGAGAGCCTTTGATTTATTGATTGCTGTCAATATGTGAAGACTATTTAAAAGGAAATATAACAAAATAAATGTTTCTAAAACACCAAACCTAACTTTTATCTCACACACGCACATAAACGTGCATATATATATATATATATATATATATATATATATATATATATATATATATATATATATGAGCACAAGCGCACATAACACAAACATAAACATAGCTTACATACAGTATATAAAATAAAACCTACATGTGTAGGACACGTGCTACACAATAAATGCAGTAGTTGCTATTTTTTTTATCTCAGATCTTCTTTAAAGATGCTATCAGATTTAAATGCAGGGCACCCTGGGGCCTTTACAGCCCTCTTAATGATGGATTAAGAGATGTGAAACACGGGATGTGGCCTATTTTACACCAAGAGGTGAGGACAGAACGCAGGCCTGCTGCAGTAACCATGGCAACAGGAGCGGATGGAAAGACCAGGTACCTCGTCCGAAGCAGGGCAAATTGGACGTTCCTCGACACTTCTTCACACTGCTCTCCAGAGACAGGGAGCAGGACAGAGGATGCTCACACTTCTTCCCAGCCCATCCCTCCTTGCAGTCACACCTTCCGCAGTTACACTGGCCATGACCTGCCGGGAGGAAAAGAGGAAGCAGAGAGACAGTGGAGGGTTTGTTCAAGGAAAATTCTAATAAGCGTATTGAAGTGTGGGGGGGGGGGGGGGTGTAGCATTGAGTGAAGAGAGCACACTGAGCAGAGTGGAGAGTTGGATGTTATGTAGCAGAAAAGAGGGCAAAAGGGGAGCTAGTGTGAGAGGTAGAGAGAGAAAGGGGAAGCGAGGGAGGTGGTGAAATAAAGAAGGGGTATGGCCTCCTCTTAGCTGCTGGATGACCAGCGTTTATTATACCTGGTCTGATCTGGGGGATAGAGAGAGAGAAACTGAAGGAGAAAGATGAATTTTAAAACATTAAGATGTGAATGGTGCATTTTCTCGAACATTGAATTCAATAATAAAATATGCATCAAACTGTGCATATGATAGGATTCTAAGATTGATGTTCTGGTAAATAAATTATTAGTACACAGTAGCGCAGTGATAGCATCCATCATAATTTGCTCATTAATCCTTTAAAGAAACAGTAAAGGTTATTCCCACCCTCCCTAGTTTATTGTTAAGTTACATAGAAAGTTCACTGTGAGGGCTGCGAAACTTGCATCTGAGTGTTAGAAGCAGATGGAAAGCTTTTGTTGGGATGCAAGGAGCTGCAGTTATTCAAAGGTGAAGGATCAATATGGTAGTGACAAAAACAATATTTTATACCAGTAGTCGTACATTATACAAGCCGGTTCTCGTATTAAGGAAGACTTTAACACTTCGGGAAATATGTCCATGCTAAATATGTAGCTGGAGCCAGTTATCTTATCTCAGCATAAAGAATGGGAACAGCAGGAAACAGCACAACTGTACAGTAAAAACGACAAATCGCTGTTTTACGGGGTATTATGTGCTGGACTATCTTTTTGTCTGGGAATAGTTACCAAGCAACTATCTGAGACTCCATGAAGTTAGGGGTCCCGGCAAAGAAATAGTCCTGTACATAAACCCCTATACAACAGCAAATTGTCATTTGTACGCTTTGTGTTACCTTTTGAAACAGCCAGGCTCGCTGTTTTCTGCCGTTTGCAGTCTTTATGCTAAGCTAAGCTAACCCGCTGCTGGCTCCAGCTACATGTATTTAGCGCATGGACATGTGAGTGGTACCGATCTTCTCATCTAACTGTCGACAAGAGATCAAATAAGCGTAATTTCCCAAAATCTTGAGCCACTTTTTAAACTATTTTTTAAAGAGGACTTGTGTAGATGTATTTCATACAGGTATGTGAATCCATAAAGTACACGCTGACCTGTGCAGAAGTCATCTGTGTATCGGTCGTAGGTTGCATGACAGTTCCTCTCATCGCACTCACAGGTGTCTCCATGAATATCTCCCCAGTCGCCAGAGGGATCTACATCGTGACAGTTGCACTCCCCACACACACAGGTCCCTAACATCCACAGCAAACACAACCGCACACACACATATACTGTAAATTCACATTGTTTTTTGTCATACAGTCCAAATAAATCAATCATGTGAACTGGAAATAAACAAGCAAAACAATGATGAATATGACTCATTGTCTGTGAAAGGACAAACAAGCTTCTCGCTAAGGTTTGGGTGGGGGTGGGAAGATTTAGTTTTCTACTCTAGGCTGCATCCAACAGGATAAATAAGTTCTCCTTCTGTCTCACTTTGTCTTCCTTTATCTATGTATCCGTCCGTCTGTCTCCTTCTCATTTGATTTACATCTCAGCCAGGACAGCAGCTGGGCAGCAGCCGGGCAGCAGCCAGTGGAAATCCCATTTTCTCTTATCAGCATTGACAGAGCATGGGGGACCCCAGGGGAGCCAGGCCAGCTGGCAAGCCTGTGGGCCGTGGCTGGCACCATGTCTGGCCCTTGTCCCTAGGTTCGGTTTCCCTTTACCACCCGTACAACCCTGGAGCCCTTGATTTATAGATCCATGCGATCCTCTGCGACACTGTCTGGCTTCACCGGAGCAGTTCAGACATGTTCTATAATGGTCTAAAACAATCTTTCTAAAAAGCAACCTCCCTCACCATACAAAAGGGGAATCATTCCTCTCTGTGTGCCTCATGCAAGCATATCATTTCCGAATCAAATTGTTTTGAGCAAAAATTATACATAGATGCACGTATTTAGCCTCCAGCATCATGTGGCTGTTGTCATGTTGACAGCACGCCAGTTAATGTATTATGAGCTCAACTGAGGAGGCTAGGTGAACCTAACAGACGGAGGGGTTTAGCAGTTTGTTGGAATGAAACAGAGTCATTTATTTAAGCACTGTCAGTCACTCATTAATTTGAAAGTGTGAAGAGAGTAGGAGATAAAGGTCAGTGTTGAGCAAAATAAAGGAGAGAGAAGGAAGATATTTCACATTCTCACACAGACACTTCACATCTCTACATCTATGCAGGTTGATGAAATCAAATCAATCCTCTTATGTAATCGGCGTCCCTGATCCATCTCCTTTAATCACCAGGAATTATCTTCACAGTGCTTTTAAGGAGGATTAATTCAGAGCCAAATGGTTAAATACCATATTCGGAATGGGAATTGAGAATCGTTTCCCATTAAAATCAGGAGCACATTTTCTGACTTTCTGAGAATTGTGTTGCACAGTGTTAGTTCCAGAACAATTATTCTCTTATTGTTGTTTTTCTCAATCAAATCTTTGAGATTTCCTGTACATTGTACCATTAGTTTTTTATTTATTGAAACAGTTTAGCTGTTTAACAGAGAGAGTAGGAAACTTAATCAAATCTGTAAAACCTGCTTCATTCCTACAGTCAAACAATGTATCAAAAATGAATCAATGAGTGAATCAATGAAGAATTTGATTGATAAACGCTGTGAAGCTAATAGAGAAAGCAGATAAAAATGATTGATTTGAACTGAAATTGACTTCTTTTTATTGCAATCCTTTGTTATTTTCTTTGGGTAACTCTTGGAACTGTAAAGCCTTTGACTGCCCTTGTTCTGTACATAAGAGGAGTACAATGGGCTACTACGCTATGAACACAGTCGATGGTTGTTCACGCTCTGTCAGCTGTGTACTTAACCATAAATCACGGGGCTCTGTCCATGCAGCCTACCATTTAGCCCAACCACTTAGCCAAGCCCTCAGCCAGTCCACGGAAATTAATTTTAGATAGATTTACTGAAGTCCCGCAGGATCACTTGGGCTAGGTGAGTAAAGCTATTTCTCTGACTGCCTGTTCACCAACCTCTGATAACTTTCAGTGGAATGTACACGAGGACTTCTTCAACTATTGTTTTCTCCTTGTTTTCTTCTTTTCTGTATTTCCCTTGTTTTTTTCCACCCCGTGTCTCCATCCATTTCCTTATTCTGGATGTAAAAGTGATTATTTTTCCTCTGTGATAGTCAGATAGCAGAAGACACTCTCAATTGGGGGTCTCTTGTCATACATGCTGGAAACTGTGACAGACCAAAGATTTATTTAAATCTACGTTGTGTATCTATTCCATTCATTTCTCCCCCAGTGTTTCACTACAATGGGATAATGTATGTTCCTCCATTGAATGACCCCAGATAACAGGAACAGGAAATGAACCTGATCCCATTTACATTGTTTGCTTCCTGTTTCGTAGCAACAACAGTTCAATTTCACCTGTCACAGTTCAATTTCACCTGTCACTATTATGAGGTGGACACTAATGGGTTTTTGAAGCTGTAGTGACAATTAACAAATTGCAGAACTTCCATGGCATACTTATCATTTCACTAGTTATATATATATATTAGATATATAAATATCTGCATAATGGCTGTTGAAAAAAAATAATATTTTCCATATTTGTTATTATTTAGTAAATATTAAACATTTTAGATGGCAGTATCATATTTAAAATGTGTTCTGATAATATAATCAACAATCACAAAATAATTGTACTACAAGGACTGTATGATATTCTGACGTTGAAGCAGGTAAACAGACCTCTGTTGCTGCAGATCTTGCCGTCTGGAGATGTGCATCTCCGCTTGCTTTCCCATGGGCTGATGTCACACTGGAATTCACATTTGTCTCCATGCCAACCAGCAGCACAGTAACAGTTTCCACAGTAACACTGGCCATGGCCTGGAAGCAGATCAGAATGAACAACTGATGAGTTCACCTTTGTTAGTGTCATAGATGAACAGTGAGTTAAACAGATGTATACATTGACTTCTTATTTATTTAAATGTACAGTTGTTAGTATTGTAAGAGGACTGTATACTGTTACTACAAACTCTAAGAATGTTTTATTTTTGCCAGCCCAAATCAGAAAAGATGGTCGTCTTTTTTTCTTTTTACATTTTCTTCAATAAAAATATCATATCCCTTCATATGTTTTACAAATACAAATGAACATGCATCATTTTAACATTTGTTACTTTTAAATGCCAATATTTGAGACTTGCTACAGACAAATGAAGGTACCTGTTCTTCTGGGCCCGATAAGAAAAGCCCATTATTCATGACTTTCAAGAGGAAATAGACAATGGTTAATGAACATTGACAAGCATGAGTATGACAATGCAGTCTGCTAGAGACAACAGTTCAACATTAAAATTAATGAACACATGAGGCTCATTTATTTTCTTATGTCAAACAGAGTGACAAAGATACGCAGTCCTTAAATAACCCATATGTTGAACTAAGGTGCCTGTACTTTTGGGGGGATGAGTGAGGGGGGGGGGGGAAGACAGGGTCTGCGGGCCATACCTCCACACACCTCTCCGGTGTCCTCATCCAGACACTCGCTGTCGTCACACTCACAGAAACGTCCCGTCACCAGACCCCTGTTGTCCTTATTGTCACACATGCAGCTCCCACAGTGACAAGTCCCTATTAAATATACCAGCTTTAGATACAGTTTAAGCTCATTGTGTTGGACAAGTTCCAATATGTGGGTGTGTGTATATATTGTGTGGGGTTGGTTGGGGATGGGAGGATGTGTGTATGTTTTGATGCCGTGCACTTTAAGACCAATAACCCAGCTGGTTTGCAGATGTGCATTTGCGAGGCACCGTCTGTGCATCATGTGGCAACGGATCTAGACTGTGTCTGACTACTGAAGGTGCTGAAGGTGTGTCTGTGCATGTGTGTGCTGCAGGCTCTTCCAATGCTGCTCTGCGGAAGACCAGACAGCTACATGCTGTGAAGACATTTGCATTTCTACACTCTCAAACGGACCACATACTGTACTGTACTTTCACAGACACACACACGTTGACATGCGGCCAGTGATGAGGTTAAGGCCAGGTGGGTGAGGTGCACACACTGGGACTGTGTGCATCAAATAAACTCTGGAATTATCAATGCTTACAGTTACTCAACATATCAGTCTTCCTATTCATGAATGAATGTATTAGTGTACCTGTGTTAGTGAAAGAGAGATAGTTTGTACTGATAGATATGTGTGAGAGCACATACTGAAAGAAATGAAATGGGTTTATACATTGTTACTAATGTCTTTATTAAGATTAATAATAATAGTATTCATGTTTGGTCAGTAATAAGCTATTAAAAAGGACAAACTCATACAATAATTTCGCTTGTGTATGAAAATGTAAAAGAAAGGACAAGTAAAAATACATATGAGTGAACAGATACAAGTAATGTTTAAGTAAAATAGTGTTCATGACACATATATAACATACTTAATAAACCCATGTATATAATAAATTAAATGTGATTTTGAATCAGATTTGTTCAGTTATTAATATCAGCAGATTTCACAAGCTGTCAACCTAAAGCTTGGTCTTTGTTAATGAATAAGTCTGAAAAGCATTTATAAGAATCATTAACCGTCCAATTTAAAAATATTTTATAAAGACTGAATTACTGGAAAGTTATAGCAAAAGCAAAATATAAAAAATGCAATTTTATGTAGTAGATGTGTGTGTATGTTGTGTGTGTATTTTGTATGTACACGTCTGTTAATAAGAAATGCTGGCTGTTTGTTTGATGCAGGTTGTTGTTATTGCTTCAGTGTACCTTTTATTTAACTGTGCATGTGCATGTGTGTGTGTGTGTGTATGTGCGCCTGCGTGCGTGTGTGTGTGTGTGTGTATGTGTGCGCGAGTGTGTGTGTGTACCTCTGTTAGAGCATACCACCCCCTGTGGGGTTTTGCAAAGCTCTTTGCTCTTCTTGCCGGGTAGGTTACACTCCTCCTGGAACTGGCAGGCATCTCCAAACCAGCCATCATCACACTCACACATCCCACAGTCACAGTAGCCACGGTCTAAAGGGAAACACAACACACCACATGCTGTTTCTCGAGGCTTAGAAACCTTTAAATTGCTCTCCAAGCAGGAGTAATGGTTGTGATGGCACTGCAAAATCAAATCTTTATATAGCCCAATATCACAAATTATACATTTGTCTCAGTGTGCTTTACAGACTGTACAGCATACGACACCCTCTGTCCTTAGACCCTCTGTCCTTAGACCCTCGCATCGCACAAGGTAAAACTTCCTAAAAGAAACCCCACAATTAAAGGGGAAAAATTGAAGAAACCTCAGGCAGAGCAACTGAGGAGGGATCCCTCTCCCAGGACGGACAGACGTGCAATAGATGTCGTGTGTACAGGATAAACAACATAGTACAAATATAACATTTGACAGAAATTATGTTGTGTTGGAAAAGAGAAAGTATGGATGAATCCAGGAAAATGTCAAAAAGGCTTCCCGGTATCCTGCAGAACCAGGGCAGCAGGCGCATCCACGATTCCTAATCCTGACGTAAACTTTATCAGGGGCAACCTGCCACATGAGAGAAACAGAAACTCCGGGGATGATGCCCCGGATGATGAGTTAGTAACATACATTTACATAAATGCATACAGATAGAGAGGGAGAAGAAGAGAGGGAGGGGAGTAGAGAGGAAGAGAAGGAGGAGAGCAGGGAGGTGTCCCCCGGCAGTCTAAGCCTATAGCAGCATAACTAGGGGCTGATCCAAGGCAAACCTGAGCCAGCCCTAACTATAAGCTTTATCAAAAAGGAAAGTCTTTAGCCTGCTCTTAAATATGGAGAGTGTGTCTGCCTCCCGAAACACAAACTGGAAGCTGGTTCCACTGGAGAGGAGCTTGATAGCTGAAGGCTCTGGCTCCCATTGTACTCTTAGAGACTCTAGGAACTACAAGTAACCCTGCAGTCTGGGAGCGCAATGCTCTAGTTGGTACCTGGAGTTAAAGCATTAATTTGACTTCCCTCGACTTCTAATTATTGTAATAGACCAATTGTACTCACAAGTGACTACGCTTTGATGGATTTGAAATATACATTTCCTTTGAGATGCATCCATGTACGTCTTATTTGCAATAGTAACCTTTTTGTTTCAAAAAGTAAGGATGATAAACTCGCTTCTCCTTTAATCACTCAATGAGCGCGTCGCCTTGTTCAGTGTTCAGAGGACCTACACAAGAAGTTTGGCGTCACGTCATTCTGATGGCCATAGTCAGCAATATGAAAAGCAGGAGGCAAATGAATTCTGTTGACAAGTTATTATGAATGTTGCTCCCAATGCATTTAGCAGCAAGGGGCCTTGTATGTCACACTCAATCATTGTCCGGACTCGTTCATCATGTAAGTGTGGTGTCCTCTTCAAGGGCTATCCATCAGTCATTAACAACAGGCGAGCCCCCTGTCTCATCTCGTTATCAACATGTCTCAGAGGACACTTGGGAAAAGCTTCAAGGAAAAGAAGAATATGGAAAGTGTACTTTAAGAAAAAGCTGCACCACAGAGACAATAAACAGATTTGTACTAAATCTAATTATAATCATACAAGCTGTAAAAATGCAGTCTTGAGACGATCAAACAGTTGGCATAATGAAACAGATCAAGCATCTTATAACACACACGAAATTAAACATTTTCCAGTAATATGTCCTTCTTGAATCATTGCCATATTAAAAAAATTCACCGTAGACCACATCTATTTTAGTAACTATTTTTATTGCTTTGTGGTTACTGTTTGATTTTTAAATACCCACTCCACGGATTTATGGAGATAATCTGAGTGTGGACATTCCTTTTTTTGTATTGTTATTGTTGTTGCAAGGGCCAGTACATAAAGACAAAACAGAGGTAGCGATATATAATACAGAGCAATAGATGGAAATGGGAGTAGAGACAAAATTAAACAAGAAAAAATAATTTCTTTTTGGATTCATCATTTAGTTTTGCAGATGGGAACTACCACACGATAGCTGTAAAACAGAGTAAGATTAAAGTCTCTACAACCTAATTCAGCAGAATATTACAAAGTTTCTGCCACCCACTAGCCCTCATTAATCTCAGCTTGACAATCACTCTGACATACAAGACTGAGCGCTGTCGATCTCTTTCTGCCGGGCGTGTGTGGGAAGGTGCTTGTTTGTGGACAATTTATCTCTCCTGGTGCTTCCTAAGCAGTAATTGTCCGTGGCTTGGGAGTGTCAGGGCCCTTCCTACACACCACAATCGACACACAAACGCCCGGCCAATCAAGGTCCCGCCAGTGCCCAGATACATCCACTGGGGGTCGGGAAAGAGAGGGTTATTCAGGTGATGAAGCTTCACCATGATTAACTGCTGATGAGAAGAGGACGGTGACTCATTGCGCGAGATGATTTCAGGTTTAGAATTCAACTTGTCCCTGCTTAATGATAACGAGTATAATATTGAGAGTGAGATAAACAAGGAAATAGCTTTGCATGGAACATAATTCAGCAATCTTGAGTGATTACTGGTAAAACGCACTGTATGTACCAAAACTAATTTCCTCTCCCTGAGCAGAAAACACTTCTATTGCTTTCATTTGAGGCAATATTGGGGGCTATTCTGAGATTTCAGTGCAGTTACGAAGATATACATTATATATTGCACATCTAAAAAAACTCCTTGACACTGTCTCTGTGCTCGCTTAATACTTGCACTTGATTTTCCCTCTCCAAATGTCATTTCCCCCACTTACTTTGTTTAGATCATGTTCTCCGTAACATGATACTCATTTTAGGGAGTAATTATCCCGCCTTGCTTTCCTCTCCCTGTGGGTTGTGGAGCATGAAACGGCAGCACATCAGCTCGTGTTCTGTGGAAAAGATCTAAGAGACACTTGTCTCAGGTAATAACTCATTCTCTGTGTTCGTGCCCTCGGAACGAGTGACTCCTTTTTTTTTTACAACTCTCCACCCAGGCATTCATTTGTCAACTTTGGGTGACTTCATCATACCTTTTTATTACCTCTAAAGATTGTGTCATGATAATAGCAATGTATAACGCTTGTTCCTACAGCAGGAAGTATTTGGAAGCTATAATAAGTCCCAATCAAAATGCCCTTTTACTAGTAGACTTGAATAGACTTGAGTGGCTTTTTCTCCTTGCAGCCCACGCTGCAATCATTAGGTGACTCACCACACAGGCACACTGCCCAGCAAAGCTCAGAATATCTAAGTGACAGCACATCAAAATATGTACAATCAACAACAACAAAAATACGGAGATGAACGATTTAATGGGCTGTAATGGCTCAAGGACTGCATTTCACTGTGGGTCCCTGTTTAAGTTTTTTTCTTTACTTCACAGGAATGAGTATTAAAACCTTTTATTCATTGTGGACAGTTTGCCATTAGTGGGTTGTTCTCCCATGATTACTTTATATCATCGGACTGTAATGTGTTCACATTGGAAGCAACATCTTAAGCTTATGTAATGCTGATGAAAAGTGCATCAGGAGGAGTTTGATATGGAACAACATGGACACACTGACTTCTTATGTGCTGCTGACATAAAACCCTCTTGGGTGGGATCTTCTCTGGCTCTGGCAGGGGGCACAGAGGCTGGGGGCTGAGCCAGGAAAAGAGGCTCTGAAAACCCATTTAGATAGAGAAGCTAAAATGTGTTCTAACAAAACCTTTTAAAAAAAACCTATCCAGCAGGGGGGGAAAGGTTTTCGCTCTCATGCCTACCCATTCCAACTGCTCCTTTGAGACAGGGTGAGGAGGACACACGTGTGATAAAGTCTGCCAGAATCATAAAGTTAGATTGTTCCGGATTGCAGACATACTTGGCTTTCTGCCTCAATCCACACCAGTAACGGGCGGAGGGGGTTTGGTAGTTATAACCACAGATGCAGAGGACTATTGCATGTGTTTGGTCAAACACTATGTTTGCTATCACAGTATTAACTGTATCAACGGTTTGATAAAGAACAATTCAAATAAATGAGCCTTTATGTTTCAATGAAGATTGAAATCAAAGATGATTGCTCACTAAGGGCTTCGGTCTTTATGTAATGGTCTAATGCTCCTCAACATTATACCAGTAATTACTAACAAGTTGATTATGCAGTGCGGTGTTATTTCATTGGGACAATGCTAGCCCGCAGCGCTCTGCACTACCCTCTGTGTCTCTGACTGTGGAAAAAGACCATCGATCGCAGAGAAGCACACACCAGAAGAAAACTCTTTGCTCGGCTCAGCACAGATGCAATGAGAGAGAGAGAGCGAGAGAGAGAGAGAGAGAGAGAGAGAGAGAGAGAGAGAGAGAGAGAGAGAGAGAGAGAGAGAGAGAGACAGACAGGCAGACAGAGAAGAGAGAGAGAGAGAGAGAGAGAGAGAGAGAGAGAGAGAGAGAGAGAGAGAGACACACACAGAGAGAGAGAAAGAGACAGACAGACAGACACACAGAGAGAGAGAGAGAGAGAGAGAGAGAGAGAGAGAGAGAGAGAGAGAGAGAGAGAGAGAGAGAGATTTCACGTGGCGAGGGGGGGAGGGAAGGCTTTAAAAGAGAGAATGGAAACACCACGTTGACTGTTATCTATGAAAACAGGGGAGTTATTACAGAAATGATATAAAATGACCTCAAAAGGTTATGTTTCTCATGTACTGCAGCTTAAGGTACAGGGGAGAAAGAAGAGGAAGATTCAAACAGTCAAAATAAAACAGGGTGGTTTTGCACAGTTGGCGAACAGATGTTAGGTCACCATCCCGTTGCTCTGCTACAATATGGGATGCATCAGTGGGAAGGGAAAGCATGTGACTGACAACATTACTGCTTTGTGTGAATCTTCAAAAATGAAGACCAACTCCTGCAACGCTGAAGCTCCAAGATTTCTTCTTAGTCGACTAAACCCTATAACGGGTCCATTACTGTATATCGTGATGGAACATTCTATGGGACAAATAATGTGAAATCGTAGACGTTTTCTTTTCTGCCCATGGATTAAGAAGGCCATAATATAAGAGAATGTACGGGACAAAAAGATAGATCTTAAACTGAGGAGCATGGCTGTATCCATTATTCTGTGAAAAGTAATACATATATAAAAGGAACATAATTTGCTCGGGATAACATGACAAGGACACCTATTTATTCTCTTCCAATTATTCAAGACATTTCAGTGTTCCCATATGCCTGTAATGCTTACATTTCAACATGCATTGTGCAAGAACTCCCTGGGCAGTTTACTCTTTATTCTTCTGTATACACGCATAGTATATAAATGTAGAGCTTCCAGTTCACTTGACTTAGATGTCTATTGACTGCACCCAAAGGAAAGCCACACAACAAAAGAAAAGACCATACAAACTCCCCACAAAAAGGAACAGCATGTCGTTTCAGACCGAGGACATTCTTGCTCCGTGGCGACAGTGATATTCACTATGCAGCCTTATACTGTTTGAAAGACTGCTCTCAGATGTACGTTTAAAAAAAATGTACCTTCCATAGCTTCTTCATCCAGCTTGACTTGTTGCTCTGACTGAGAGGATCTGAATTAGTCTGATGTATGCCATCCAATGTAAAAGAGCTTCTCAATGCCAGGGAAGCTAATGTTCTTGGAAAGGAAAATACACAGTTTACTCCTAAGGAGGAAAATCTATAGGATCTTATCAGTGGGCAGTTGTGAGAGGCAGAGATAAGGGAGCCGCAGGGAGAGAAGTTGGCTGCCGATCTCAGACAGCAGACCATGCATGCTGCTGCATGGGCTATTGAGCAGCTGGGGGGAGGTGGGGATATGTGTATTCTTCTCAATATGCTTCAACTAGAATTGCTGGCCCCTGTATGCACATGGGAAAATGATTTTATGAGTATGTGGCTGGTTGTGCATATTTGTGCCTGGGTGTAGAAAACCTATCCCTCTTCTGATGCATCTAGGTTCCATTTGCAGTCTGAGTGTAGCAGTGAGTGAAACCCCATTATAAGGCTGAAGCAGGGCCTTCTCGCTCCAGATTGCTGAACCATAATGAGCTTCTCAAAGCAGCCAACTTGTCTACCCAAATAAATCACTCCACCCCGCACGTGCACACAGGCACACACAGACTCTCCACATCTCCATTATACCTGTTCTAGATCGACACATGTCTCAATTCAAATCCCAGTGACTACGGACGACATCGATCATAAAAATGAGGGAGCAATTTTCCTTACTTCTTCATACAGGTATACGTACCGCTCTCACAACTTCCAGGATGTCTCATCTCATAATGTTGCAGTCCTCTTTTACATAATGTTTATGCTTTCCCTCAGTTGCCAGTTCATTAGGGACACCTAGCTAAAACTAATGTGGTCTAATTCAATAGCCCTTGTGCTAAATCCGAGCTTTGTGAGAGTTGGAGTTAATTTAAATGTTTGGTCATTTTAGAAGCTGTTAAATTGTATTACGTTATACTGAGAGGTGTTTCGGTGTTTTCGATTTCGTTTGCCACATTTCTACCAATGACGATAGATCAAATATTTTGAAAAACTTCTCAGTATGATGTGATAACATTCACCAGAACCTCACATTACAGCCCGGCAAAAGGACATCATAGTTAAATAACCTCTCCAAAATGGCTTTAACCCTACATTAATTAATTCTTGGTCTTTTGGGGGCCAGTGCAACAAGCTGTAAGCAGAAGTTATTTATAGACGTTATAAAGCTCCGTAGAGCAGAGGGGAACTGCAAGGTCAGATGATAATTCTCTATGCATTTGTCACCACAAGCTATGCCCTTCACATTACATGTAGTCATTTGATTTATGGTTACTATAAAACTATTGATTATAGCAGCTTCAACAAAAAGAGCACCATCCCCGCTTCTAAAAACGACCATAAAATAACTCAACCTAAACTAGTTTCAACAAAACTGGTACTATATTAGCTTATCTGTGCTGTCCAGCTTGCCCAATACGCTTTGTAAAACAACTGACAAACCAAGTTCCAAATGTTTTCCATAGAAATAGCCTTTTTGTGCTCATCTTGGAAAATGTGCACAGTGGAGAGTTTCTCATGGTGACTTATCCTTAAGAGTGGACGAACTCTCAAGTGTTCTTTTAGAGTACTGGATCTGGATCTGGAGGCAACTAAGGTCTAAGTTCAAAGCTGTGCCTCCCAACAAAAGCTGATGCCTTGGTAACGTACTTGAACCAACCAGCTGTCTTTTACCAATAAAACTCTTTGAAGTGCTGCGACGGTGACACAGGCTCTCAAAGACACAACACTGCCGCCCTCTGATTTGGCAATAAAGAAAGAAACACAGGTGAAACTGAAATGCTTTGAAATCCATTTAAAGTCTGTGAAATACACGTTTCTTCATTTGATATAGTAAAACGAAACAAATTATAAAAGCCTAAACAAATCTAGTAGGTTTCTGAATTAAACCCTTAAGCTCTCTCTCCTTCCTAACACCTGGCAGTAACCGACACTAAACATCAGCTGGAGAGTCCATTTGCCAAGCTTCTCTGGTGAAAGCCTACAGTCAGGAGTTCTGCTGCATCACTTACTGAACCATCACTAACAACCATACGCAAGTAGTAAAGCATGTGGAACCATGTGCCTGTACATTAACTTTTATCAGACAATATATCAATATGTGTCAATATATTGTACGCACCATTGCAAGTTTTCCCAATATGCGTAGCACAGACCCAGTCGTGACAATCGCAGCGCGGACCGTAGAACTTCCCTGGATCTGTGGCCTGGCAGAAGCAGATGCCGCAGTCACACTTGCCCCTCCCACTGCAAATCTTGCCATCAGGTGTCCGGCAGCGGCGCAGGGACGACTCTGTGGACAGCTTACACACACCACCCGCCTGGCTGGGGAAAAGAAAGTTCAGTTGTTATGAATCTTTGGAAAATTCAGGTCTAGGGTCAAGTGTGCTGCCACCTGTGTCTCTTTAAATACAGAGCACCGCATCTGAGCTAAAATACCTTTGCTCCGTCATGGCAGCAATATCTACCTTTATACATACAAGAAGGATCTACAGTGTATTCATGATATTTGGTATGTAGCTTATCGTGTTTATACTATGGATACACACAGTCTATTTAGTTTAATAGTAGTTTTGCTGATATAGACCCAAAAAGCCCTGGAAACAGAAACACAGAATGTGAAGGATTAAGCTAATACATCGAAAAATAAAATACAGAAACAGCTTCACCTTTCATTGAGCACACTCCAGCAGCTGTTGCTGAGCTTCGTTTTTACACCACGGGATCTCTGTGTGAGATTTGTTTCATTTGGATGCTCTCTGACATTCTTTTTCTAATCCTGCCCTCAGAACAGTAGACACATTTCAAACAATAATCAGATCAAATGTCCCTGAATTTCCCATGAACATTAAATAAAGAACGTGTGTGTGTTCCATGTACCATGGGGAGGTTATAGGAGTTCCATTTCAGGGGCTTCAGCAGTGACGTGCAGTGAGGTTCATGGCTGGGTAAGACCTCAATACAATTGAGGTCTTACCTTTACTTGTAAAATCTTCCATTTTTGGCCGTCAGTCTGAGAAAGAAACTGAACTAAACGGTGCTACAGTGCACCTGACTCTGATGTTAGCTAGCAGTAGCACGTGACTCTGATGTTAGCTAGCAGTAGCACGTGACTCTGATGTTAGCTAGCAGTAGCACGTGACTCTGATGTTAGCTAGCAGTAGCACGTGACTCTGATGTTAGCTAGCAGTAGCTTGTTAGCGTTTACAGTCTCAGCGTAGAAGAACAGCAGCAACACGAACCTGTGGGCTCATGTGCGCCCTCTTCAGTGCGGCAGAGTACTGTCTGCCTCACCTGATGTCTTTTCACTGTGGTTTTATGTCACATCAGCAAGACTAAATATGTTATGACTATGGAAAGTCAGGACGCATAATAAAAGTGTCTGTAAACATTATATTGGCGACATACAGAGAGATAGCAACAGACATGCGCCAAATGCATGCGCTCAACCTAGTTTGCAAGGGATTGCAGCAATCCGAGGTGAGGCTCAGCTCGGCGCTGCCACAGCTCTCCTATAACTTAACGGAGAATAAATACGCACATTCAGCGATTTTGACTATAAAAATGATCAAAATTATTGGACTCATACAGAAAATGCATTTATAGCACAGACCAGTGGACAAATATACATTTATATTTTATTTTATTGTTATTTGTTTTCTTACTTTTCATGACTGCCTCCCCTGACCGCACGTGCCTGGGCTTCAGCCACTGACTGCCGTTTTATGCTTCACCACACTCTGCTTAGTAACGCACTGTTCTTTGAATATATCTGCCAATCGGGATGAACCCTAATCTTTTCCCATGACAACATGACCTTGAGATGAATTCCAGAAGTCAAGCATGACCCGGGTTGTGTTCAAAACCACTCACTCCTCCATATATAAGAGACAATAAGTAATTTACTTAATAGTGAACAGTAAATTGAGATTTTGGGCCAATCCTCAACATTTTGCATCATCACCGCCAGGTGTAAAATCGCACAATGGTCATTTTCTCATCAATCATTGCATTGTGGGATTGTTAGCAGAAAGTAGCTAACATGCAATAGACACTACTTCATTCCATTGCTGAGGGCATTATATAGTGCAGGGGTGGGGAACCATTTTCCTATCAAGGGCCATTTTATTTAACATCCTTCGAGGGCCATACTAATTACTGAACTCATGACCTCTGCACATTTTTTTAAGACGCAGTCCATTCATTTCACCTTTCTTTTATGCTGTGCAAAAACTTTTTTTATTGTATTGTAAATGGCAGTGATAATTGCACAGCAGTGGTGGAACAGTCTGTTCTTGGTGTGGTGGTCTACCTCTCTATCTTTCCATGTTTGTATGTTACGCTCTGTAGAGAGCTGCTTGTGGGGCCAAACTCCGCTGAAGAGCGTTAACTTTATCCAAACGCACTCGTCCTTTCAGCTCGAGCAGTTCGGCATGTCTCGTGGTGTAATGACGCTCGAGATTATTTTTCATCACCGCACAAACTAGGCTCACTGGCCTTTTACTTCCTCAAAGAAATAATCGTTCGTCCATTTCTCCTGGAAAATGCGACATTCCGCATCTAGCTTTCTCTGTTTTACACTCGCCATGCTGCGTTCACTGATGTCAACGACAGTCTTGTTTAATATTGAAGTTTCTTCACATGACGTGACCACGTGATGACACGTTCTGCTCGTGTTGTGTTCAAGGACCCTGACCTTGGCTAGGAAAAATATTCAGTCGCCCGATTGATATTATTTATATGTCCTGGGTTTTTTTCTAGTGGATTTTTTTTGGTGTGTTTATGAATTACCTCGAGGGCCGGATCAAATGGTCTCCCTGATATAGTGCATTGATCTCCAACAGAGGGTCCATGACCCCTAGGTGGTCCTCAGAGTTACTGCAGGGGGCCCGCCAAATTATTGTTTGATAATGTTTTTAAAGTTTTTATTATCTTTTATGTCTTAAAATACACATTACAATAACATGAATCCAACATACTATTAACTAGATAAGTCAGGCTATTAATTTACACAACATTGATGATAGTCTAACTATTACCCATGAACCCTGCAGCTAACCTGTGCTACATCACTGTGCAGCACCTGTCCATAACAGCAAACTAGTTAGCTATGGCTACATATCATTATATTGATAGCTTAGTATGCATCATTAAAATATATGTTTATACATGGCATGTTATTGTAGGTTTAATATGCAACTGAATGAAGTAAATCGTCACACTGAAAAAAAGAACAATCCCACTCCGTTCCTAAGTTTATTCATATTTGAACTGCATTTTTATATGTACAAACTGACCTTTTATTATTTTCAAGATTGTTATTATGTTTCCCATCCCACCAGCTCCCGTTGACTTATTTTTCTGCCCCGTCACAGTCAAGTGATGAAGAGTGAAATCGACTCCCATCCCGCGGAAATTCCACAGGAGTCCAGTGACCCACAGTATTCCCGAGAAGGAACATACCAGAGGTTCTTGATGTTAATGCAAAAAAAACAAACGTAGAAAGAAAGCCAGGGGACTTGTTTTGTCCCCTGAACTATAGGGTCCAAAAGGGGGCAAAGCCAGTGTGAAGGCAAACAAAGGTTATGTATTGTAACTCTAGTTCTATGAGTACAGGTTGAGTCCCACCCTTATCCTGCCTCTCTAAGAAGTTGTTGATGGTGATTATATTGAGCATTGCACGTACATGGAAATGTCCCAGCACTCCCTCAGTAGCTTCACCTTTGTTCGTTTTTGATATTGTCAAGTTGCTTTGATTACATACCTGGTAAACAAACAATGTAGGAATTATTTTTGATCATTTACACCGAGGAAAACACTGTAATCACCTGGATTCTCAGGAGCTGTTGCTTCCTGTGGTAAAGCATATGTAGGTTTTGTTTCTGCTGCTGTCTAATACATGCTATGCACTGTAGGCTACACTGTGACATACACAATATAATCACTACACAGGCATGATGCACCTGCTTGGAGAAAACATCCACTTTGCAGTTGAGTTAAGTTTGAACTATATGGCAACATTTTTACAGATCTGCTGACTCAGGCTCTACAGTAAAAGGCCAAGGTAAACAGATCGTATTTTTTCACATTTTAGCCAATTTCAGTGATTGACTTGGCAAAAAAAGAAGAAATGATACAGGATAGCACAAAAGGTAACTAATGCATTTAAGTTACTTTGTTTGCTTAGCGATTGCTCAGTAACAGATTTTGAAACACATAACGGTCGCTCCAGCCAAAATGGCACTAAAGTTTATTGCACCAAACCCACAACCACAAAAGCTGTCATAACATTGTCATGGTAACTCAAGTGTCCAAATGAAAATAAATGAATGTCTTAATGTTTTAAAAAGTGCTATTCAAATGATGAATAACGGAAACACAGAGGCAGACTTTTCACCGCATGACTTGGCATGCAGAAAACTATTTGCAAGTATAGCAGCAAAAAGAAAGTGCACAAAAAGTGCAAACTACATGTATAGGCACTCCTAAACTTTCCCACATTGTACTCTCCAAAGGTTGTCTTTGTCAGCACAACTCTGCACCTCCCTCTTCCTTCTTGCTCTCTAGACTAACCCACAATAAACAAGAAAATTGTAGAAACTCACCTCACCGATTGTAACAAAGTGTCCTCCACGCTAGAGAGCAGAATCAGAAACAACGGCACCAACATGGACTGTACCGAAACTTCAGTGTGCATGTTTAAATCCCACAGAAACCTGAAGTAAAGTAGCTTGAAGGAATTTCCCAATCTTTCACTCCTTAAACAGACAGGACAGGAAGAGAGAGTGAGAGGGAAAAGGAAAGGAGAGAAGGAGAGTTAGAGCAGCGGGCTGGCCTGAACTGGCTCAATCCCTTCAGAGGCCAACAGTTCTCTCCATACAAGTGCCTTTGATTAGTCTTGACTGTCAGACACAGGCCTGGGCAGGAGCTGGGGTGGGGAAAACTGCCAAAATAAAAAGTTAAGTCACCAGTTTGAGATGTAATTAGAAGCAGACTTTTTTTTTTTAATGTTTTGTTTCTCTTTTTCCCCATTCCTTTTCCAGATGATCTCTCTATAGTGCAGTAGTTTTTTTTGTTTCCATCCTTTTTTTTTATGTAATAGGCCTTTTCTCTAAAAACATTTTGATATGTCCCAAAAGGAAAAGCTCAGATGTGAATGATAACATAATGATGTCTGGATCTCATTTTGCTGCCCTGGGTTCAGAGTCCTGGTATTGTCCATGCTGGCTCACTGTCACACATAGCTTAGTCATAGCTTACTGGGACACTCGAATGAAAAAGAGTCATTGTTAATGTCACTAGCGACACCTGTATTTTTCCATGACAAGTCTAAATGGAGAATCAAGCGTGCTCGAAACGATACTGCAGTAATAATAACATACATTTAGACTCTGATCTTATGGAACTAATGTAATTTCAAGCAAAGTTAAATTCACAAATTCAAAAGATGTCATCGCAATCATCCAATCTATATAAGTTTTCAATAAGAAGGCTTTTAAAATAGCAATGGAGTCAAAGGAGTAACTTGCAACATTTTATTTTTATTTATCACCTTCCGCACACACACACACATACAGGCGGAGCGGAGGCACGTGCAGAGCGGAGGAAAGGAGAGGAGAGAACTACGCACTAGCACCACCCTGTTACACGAACCTTAGACAGCGGACATGTTTTTAATACAGGTAGATCAGCCTGTTGGTCCGGCCCTTCACAACAGTCCCAGTTTCTCATGAGGCCCTCTGCTAAAATTAATTGCCCACCTCTGCACTATAGGTTACATTGACAGACTGAAAACAGCTATCTGATGCAAGGCTCATAGTGTTTATAATGAATGCCCGTTCCTAGAAGGACTTTTATGAATCTAGGAGATTAGAACACAGAGAAGAGCAGAGAAGGTTAAAAAGAATACAGTTGAGATAAGTACAGTCTTGTTGCTGACTTAAAGCTTTATTAAAAGTGACAATGTTTGCAGCAGATTTCAAGTGATCAAGTTACAAGTTCTAGGATTTAGTTCCTGTCACAGAGAAAGCTGTCAAAGCTATATACGTTTTTCAGAATGGAGCTTACAATTGCCATCTCTGCAACTCTCTAATCTTTTAATGTATTTTCAGAAATGCTGATAAGCAAGTCCATTTAAATATCTTTGTGTACTCTTGCCCATGAACATTGAATGAAACATTGCGTAAGCTGAAGCAGAGTTACGCCGTACTTGTTTAGACCTTTTTACAGTAGACATTTCACATCATACTGTAGCACAAATAGCACAGGGGACATTAATAGCAATTGGTGGCTGCATCCAAGTTCCAAGGACCTACTGTTGCCTCACTGGGCATTCGTACTTCTTATGATTGTGCTGATCCACTCCTCCATATGGGCTAAGATCTGGTGTTCAAGTATGAGTTTGTTACTTCCCCCCCAGCAGAATCCTTGTTGCTGCTTGTTTTTCCCGCAAAATCTAACTGTAACTATTTGCTATAAACGCTCTGTCCTCGAGCCAAGTGTCTCTAAATGAATTAAAGTATTTGTCAGCACTATAATTAATGAATTTGAGGGTTCGTTCTTGAGTAAATGTTAAGGTCACTTCGCATGACATTTTTTTTGCGATTATTCAATAAAAGAATCAGCTCAAAGGACTAACACCACAGTCATTACTTGATTCGTTTTAGGCAACCAATGATGTTAATATAAAACGGTCTGCACATTTTGTACTCTGGCAGCATTTAAACGGCTTGACACATGCCCAGGCCAAAGAAAGAAAAAAAGCCTACGAACAGCTGTGTCAACTACACACAGAAGGCTGAAGGGAAACTTTCAATTTACACCTTTCATCTACCAGGAACTCACACTGCTCTGAGTTGACCTGACAACACTGTACTCAGTTCATTAATGTATGAGGATTTAAATCAAAGGTATGCGCAATAAAGTTCATGCTTTGTTTCACCTGGCAGAATAAAACAATTAGAAGTCAAGTCAGGTCAGTTTTATTTTTAATACCCAATATCACAAATACCAAAGGGGCTTTGCAATATGTACAACATACGACACCCTCTGTCCTTTGATAGAATCGTATCAATCTTATTGTTGTGTCAATGTTCATATTACTGTTAGTGTGTCATCTACTGTCCAAATAGTTTGACCAATTGTATTTCGACGCTTTGGCAACATGATTTTTGAAATTTTCATCACAATAAAGCGCCTTTGAATTAAATATATATATATATAGACAGAGAGAGAGAGAGAGAGAGAGAGAGAGAGAGAGAGAGAGAGAGAGAGAGAGAGAGAGAGAGAGAGAGAGAGAGACACACACACACACACACACACACACACACACACACACACACACACACACACACACACACACGCAGAGCAATAAAGAGAGGGAAACATTTATTTGCACATAAACATGCTACTCCTAATTTATGATATTGAAGGACAGCAATGAGATAAGAGACACACATTAATGTTGTTTTTGTCGTTATTGTTTTTGTGATAAATGAGGTCTTAGTCTGCCACACTTTATCATTACAGTAGGTTATTAAAACAAGTGTAATAAAGTAACTGTTTTTGCTCGACTTTTGTGATGCAGCAACTTGAGGACGTTCAGACCATAACCATGGAGACGGCTGCGCGCTTCCGCGCTGCATGCGCTGGTGCTGTTGATGTGATTGGAACCTGCGCGCGCTCCCGCACTCTCCCACACGATCCCAACACACCCGGAAAACAGCGGATGTCATGGACAGGACGAGACACGGTAGATAAGGGAAATCCTCCTCTCGTAAGTGATTCAGTATGTTTTCTTAATCTGCCGCTACACTCGGCGTGTATGGAACTGGACGTCCAGCTGTTGTGCTTCAGGGATGCTACTGACGCTCCGTACTGCTGCGCGCTAGCTCGTTGGTTCTCCAGGAAGTGTTGATTCTCATCCTTCCGAGTAGGCCTTGATCCAATATTGTCGTGTATTCGCTACAATGTCACGTGGCCATGTTGTCACATATCATATTAGCTTCTTGTAGGTCCTACGCTTGCCCACATGTTTGTATACGCACTGTGTTTAGCTTATTTTTTGCCCTATGTAGCACCTTAGCTCTCATCCGTTTCCATAGTAACCTTGGCTCCGTAGATGTCATTCATCCAGTTTTCAATCTCAGTATGGATATGCACTTCTTGATTGACGTCAAGTGATGTGACAGCCATTTTGCAGGACGTGCGTACAGTCATATGGCACATCGGCTTGTCCTGTGTTGATAAGAAGTTCTCCCAAAGGGTTTTAGCATCTCACAGTCACCTATTGAATCCTTCGAGGCCTGGGTCACACACAATGGGAGCTTTTAACAAGATTATGCCCACAATAAGTTGTGAAGTTGTTTGCTAACAGTTGGACTAACTAGCAAACAACTTCACACGTTATTACTTAAAAAAGCTACAGACATCTATAGACAACAATCTAACATGCAAATGAAACAAGCAGAATTAAGTAATGATAATACTAATGATTATTTGTTATGAATTATGCCACAGAAGATATCAATTGCTGCAAGGATATGTTAGATTTGTTTCTTATTAATAGTCAGGGCTGAGTGTTTGATTTAATACCTCAATAAACATATATATATATATATGTATGTGTGTGTGTGTGTGTGTGTGTGTGCATTTGAAGCTGCTCTGATTATTATTTTGAGAGGACAGTGACTAAATGTAATGTGAAAGAGGTCGCTTACTAATTTCACCTAGAAATATCACCTGACTGCAGTTTCCCTTTGCTCTATATGGAGGTTTGTAGCATCTTTAAGCTCCTTGTTTTGGTTTTATGTCGCACAAATTCATTATTATGGCTCACTCTCACTGCTTTCATCAATGTCATTTTCAGATGCAACAGGCAGCTGCTTTCAGTGGAAAAGCTCTGATAACCTCATTGTATGCTGCCTGCCCAGCACCAAATGGCAGACAAACAAAGTTTGCACTAAAACACAGTGTTGACATGCACGTTATCAGCCTATAAAGTTGCAAACAGTTTCGTATTTTCACATCAATCAGACACGGAGCAACTTAAGGATTCTTTTGGAGTTGTGTTTCTGTCCACTTGATGAATACAAACCCAATATTCACTCTCCTTTTGGCTCTCTCAATCTCCACCCACCCCTAAAAGAAATGATCTGCCGCGCTGGCTCTTAAGTTACTAAATGCTCTACCACGTTCACCGGCTAGTTGCTTACTTTGTCTGTCTTCAGTTTGTGTCTGTCCTGGGCAGGCTCAAAACATTTAGTCAGAAAATAAATGCCTGCTGCTGCAGGAAACCGGGTCAATGAAAGCAGGTAGAGGGACAATGCTGGTTGGATAACTCTCTATAATGTTTGTCAACATGAGTGGAAACTTCCACATTACACTAAATTATTAGAAACTTTGTTTGTGTATAATACTGATGAATTTAGCTTTTTTTTTTTTTTTTATCAAATCAAATATGGAAATGAAAAGTGAGGGAAATGTTAATGTGGCCACAGTCTGTCCACTTCCTCTGGAGCTCTGCGAGTGCTGCATTGCTATGGGAATGTATTGATCCTTTCTATACATTTGAACAAAGCACACCCATTTGAGACCAGTTTGTATAAATCCCTAAACTCCTCTTGAGGCTATGGGAGAGAAATAAAGAACTGTACAAATGTGCTGCCAACGTCAACTAAACTTTGTATCTGTTGTAATTAAGATGATCCTGCCAGAGTGCACTCTTCAAGAATAGAACTTCCGCAAAGAAAGTTTTCAGACTTTCAACAAATACTCACACTTACAATTAATCTGCTCAGTGATCACATCCTCCCTGTGAGGAACATGTCCTCACTCCAAATGGGAAAGTAATTGCAGTCTTTGCCACCTATACACCCACATAATAGCACTTAGACCCTGTAATTTAGTTTTCACTCTTCACGTCTCCATCTGCATATGTTAAGTGTAGCAATTACACTGGGAAATTGCTTCTAACTACATGGGGTTTATATGGACAGTTTCTTTTCTTGGTAAGAGCAAAAAAAGGAAACGAGGGCGATGCAGTTACATTGTTCTACCTGCATTCCCATCCTAACTGTTCTCGTGCTTCGATTTAAAATCTTTATTGACTTTTTAATAGGTGAACAACGTTTTTGCATCATTGTTTGGGGGCTTTTTGCATTTTTATTAGTGCAGCTGACGACAGACAGGAAACAGGGAGATAGAGGGGACGACATGCAGCCAAGGACCACGGGTCAGATTTGAATCAAGGTCGCTGCCGTGAGGACTTTGTACATGAGAAAGAAGTTTTATTTTTATTAAAGTGATAAAAACCTGTAAGGCACCCCCCAGGTAGCTCACCTGGAAGAGCGGGATGTTGTAATTTCAGTCACTTCAGGAATAGTGATAATATATATAATAATTGCGTTTTGTTTTTTTCACTTTCAGAGATTAGAACATATCATTGATGGGAAATTGGGAGTACTTGAAATATTAAATCCCAAACCTCGGTGACACATTTAATCTGGGCGTTGATGTCTGATCTTTTTCTGATTTAGTTGTTGTTGTGTGTATGTCGATGACATCTACAAATGGAATCTATTGTTTCATGTGACATACCTTCACTAACCCACATTATTGAGTTATATTTCAGTGCTGTTTTTCTTGAAGCCTTGGTTCACCTTAATTACAAAACATGCACTTTCTCACATACCCGTCTAGCCATGCAGATAATTCTAGATGTATCTGCTGAGGGTTCTGCCTCTGAGATTTGTACATCAGTATAATAAAAGTGAATATAATTACTCGGGTAAGAAACCATTCCTATGGAGATCTTTGGCAGAGTGAAAAGGGTATTGTTTCCAGGAAGTGATGTTATCAAATGAGCCCCACACACATTGTATTGGGGGTTCCGCCAAAGCTATCAGATAAATATATCAAAATATGGTTAAGTTTAACCAACACTATCAGCATGGCTACATACCACTGGAGGTTAGAGAGAAAACATATTTTTATGTAACTTGGGTGGACCGAATTAATTTGCATAGATGTGTGCTGAAGCTGCACCTTGTAGCACTTGTGAATATGTTCTCTCGCCCCTCTTTACTGCTCTTATGACTGCTACCATGCCGCAGGACCTCCAGGCCTTTAGGACATTCTCCTTTTTGCATCTTTAGTCTCTCTCTGGTTGGTCTCTCCACCCCTCTGTGACCTGGGGATGAACGCACCAATGAGGAGCCTCACAGTGAGTCGCCTGGTCCTCCTCCACCACCCCATCTTTTTTCTTCCACAACACCTCAGTCACTCAGTCACTCACAGAGTGTGTCGCATATATGCCTTGATGTCAGACGTGGTGGGCATTCCTGTCTCTATGAGCGTACTGTAGATGTGGGTAGTGTACTGTACACCATATAAGCCATGCTGTTGACTAACTGTTGTGTGTCATTTACAGGGTATGCCTGATCGCATGTTATGTGCAGTGCTGGAGCAATTTCAGCTTTACTTTTCCCTTTGGTATGTGCGCTTTGTCTCCATTCAGAGTGTCATTTCTTCTTCTGTTCTTTTGTTGAAACGGCCTGTACACTTTTCTTTTTCTGCACACGCACAAACACACACACAAACACGGACATGCACAGGTAACACCATCTTGCACCTCTTCACACTGGACAGTAGGTCGCACAGCTTAATCTACCGGTGCCTTGGTGTTCCGTAAGATGAAGATCATGTATGATCTTTTCAAATGGTAAGTTACTGGAGCTGTTCCGATGTGAATACACTCGTCATGTGTTCCATGTGTGCTACGTTGTGTATCACGGTGGCCATTCAACAATGCAACACATGTTTGCTTTGTAAGTACACACCTCTGTTCTGGCAATTCAAGTCAGGGGAGTATATATTTGCTGAGTATATGTTTCCGTATACTTAAGTTTAATGCTACACGTAATTACATCCAGAAACCACTATTGATACACATGTTATTTAACACATTCATACTATATTTCAATATTTAAGCTTTGTCCAGTTACTGTTTTTAAAACAAAAAGTGCACTGGTATTTTTTAAAGTTACTCTTAATGTGGCCATACATGGCAAGCCAAATGCCTCTGAGCTGCATTAAGTACACTTTAAAAAAATATATTTATTTACATATATCCACATGATTGGAGTTATAAAAAGCGGTACTGCCACTGCCCAGACTTGGATGCAGCCAGAGTTTTCTCCCGTTCCTCATTTAGCTTTGTTTACCGTTGGGTTTTGCCTCCCTCTCTCTGTCAGATCCACTCTCTGTATAGCACGGCAAGCCCCAGCATGCTAAAGAGGAAGCAGAGCTCACGGGTCGAGGCCCAGCCCATGACCGACTTTGGGCCGGACGAGACCCTCGCAGACAGCGCTGATATCTTCTGGATCAACAAACCAGTGAGTGTTCTTGCATGTGCGCCGGGGTCCGCTTTACACACAATGTTATCTCTGGTTCTTTCATGCCAGATATCACTTGTTGATGTATTTCCCTTGAAATTTAGTTTTTTTTAAATACGGCAAAGTTATCCTAATAGCTGGACAAGCGAGTAATATAAGGAAATATTATAGCACCGTTTGCCATTATTCCCTCTTTTGTCCTCCTCCTGCAGTGGGTGCACTCCCTGCTGCGGGCCTGCGCAATCATCAGTGTCATCTCTGTGTGTATGAACACCCCCAAGACGTTTGAGCATTACCCTCCGTTGCAGTTTGTGACCTTCACACTGGACACACTGCTCATGTTCCTCTACACCGCCGAGATGATCGCCAAGATGCACATCAGGGGAATCATCAAGGTAGCTACTGACAGAGTCACATGGTCAGAGGAAGCACATGACCAAAATCAAGTTAACAAGATTAATATAAGAATTTCTTTTTTTTTGTTGTGACAGAAAGTACTCCTAAATTATCATTGATGGACGAACTTTTTTTTTTATGTTTTGCATGATTTTGACTAGGTGGGCATTGTTTTCCATGTTGTATTTGTGTGTTAAGATATATACAGTAAAGAAAATGGGTATGGATTTGGATGAAACTTTATGGGGCATTATACTAATTAGTTTAACTGTTTGTGCCAAAAATGGGATGGGGAACTGGCATGGCTTTCACATTACACAAATTCATATAACGCCATCATAGTTTATGTGCATATCACCAGAAGACAGTGGAGGCAAAACAACATGGGTACACTGAAGTGCTCATTTTCAGTCTAGACATACCAGTTTTTGCAAAATGTAGTAAGTGGACGAAGGTGAACAGCCAGTGAAGAAGGAGAGACCTGATTGACCACATGTTGGTGCATCAGCACAATTGTGTTACGTCAGATTTAAATCACACTTTAAATTCAATCTTACTAGTAGTAGTTTAGAGCGTTACATTCGGATGACTCAACAATTCCAATCCGAGGTAGAGATAATGTTCCATACAAGGATCCAGGAACAGACAGCTGGCAGATGAAAGGCCCATAATTACTGCCATAAAAAGTGTGGACAGCTTAATTGGCAAATCAAGGATAACAAGTAGGGAGGCACTGGAGGACACAGAATTAGAATCACCAGTGCAAGAAAACAGCCTGAAGACTGGAACATTTCTTCTTCTTCTTCTTTCTTTTATATTTCCTTTTATCTCTTAAAAGGTAGATAAAACCCGTCTTTGTCTTTTAAAATTGGAAGTTATTTTTCTGTTTATTTTCTGTGTATGTTGAGTAAAATTCGACTTGTGTAAACAATGCACGCATCATCACACCTTAGAACTTCTGAATTGATGGGTTTATTCAACATGTCTATCACCTTATTGATTGACACTTGGAAGTTGTATTTTGTTAGCAGCTAGTTGTTGCACAAAACAAGTGAGCCACACAGCGTAGTAAAGTAATTGCATGCTTTCGCTCTTGTTAGTGTGTAATCAAACATGGTCGCATCTGTAGAGTGTCCTCAGAACACACCCTCCTATTTGCAGCTTTTCTTCCTGTCAAAGACTGACCCCCTAAGAGCTTACAGAAACACACCCTCTCTCTCTGTTTCTCCCTCTCTCTCTTTCTGTCTACCTCTCTCTCTCTCTCTCTGTCTCTCTCTCTCTGTTGTCTCTCTGGCTGTCTGTCTGTGTCTCTCTGTCCCTCTCTCTGTCTGTCTCTCTGTCTGTCTCTCTCTCTCTCTCTGTCTCTCTCTCTGTCTCTGTTGTCTCTGGCTCTGTCTGTCTCTGTCCCTCTCTCTCTCTCTCTCTCTCTCTCTCTGTTGTCTCTCTGGCTGTCTGTCTGTGTCTCTCTGTCCCTCTCTCTGTCTGTCTCTCTGTCTGTCTCTCTCTCTCTCTCTGTCTCTCTCTCTGTCTCTCTCTCTGTCTCTGTTGTCTCTGGCTCTGTCTGTCTCTGTCCCTCTCTCTCTGTCTCTCTCTCTCTGTTGTCTCTCTGGCTCTGTCTGTCTCTGTCCCTCTCTCTCTCTCTCTCTCTCTCTCTCTGTTGTCTCTCTGGCTGTCTGTCTGTCTCTGTCTCTCTCTCTGTCCCTCTTTTTCTATCTCTCTCTGTTGTCTCTCTCTCTCTCTTTCTCTCTGTCTCTCTCTCTGTTGTCTCTCTCTCTCTCTCCGTCTCTGTTGTCTCTCTGTCTGTCTCTCTCTCTCTCTCGCTCTCTCTCTCTCTCTCTGTTGTCTCTCTGGCTGTCTGTCTCTCTCTCTCTCTCTCTCTCTCTCTGTCTCTCTCTCTCTGTTGTCTCTCTGGCTCTGTCTGTCTCTGTCCCTCTCTCTCTCTCTCTCTCTCTCTCTCTCTCTCTCGGTGCATGCTGGGAGTTTGGTTGTGTGAGTGAGACGCTGAGCAAGTGCTAATTCGATACTTTCTTTTTCTTACTTTATTTAATAATGGGTTTTGATTTAACTTAGTTCATTGGTAACAGTTTGATTTAGTTTACTTTTTGGTGCGTTTGGGTGGATAGTCGGGGTGCTCTTGGGTGTTTTTCTCCTGCCGGTGTTCTGCCGGCCGGCGTCTGACGTCATGGCAAATGGAGACTATACCAAGCTCACGAGGAAGCACGGGATCAAAATATCAGCCGGCTTCCCGTGTAGCGTTGAGGAGATCGGGTTAGCTGTGGGAGACAAGGTCGGACATGGCAGTGTGAAGTCTCTGGCGCGGATGAACGGGGCTGTTGTCATCTTCCTGGACCAGGTGGAGCGGGTGCACCGCGTCATCGAGACAGGTATTACGGTGAGCGGAGTGTTTGTGCAGGTGATGCCACTCACTCTGCCCGCAACCAAAGTTGTAATATCTAATGTCCCTCCGTTCATAACCGATGAGTTTCTCAGCAGAGAACTATCCAGACACGGGAAAGTTGTTTCCCCGGTAAAAAAGATTCTGTCTGGATGTAAATCTCAGTTGCTGAAGCACGTAGTGTCTCACCGAAGACAGCTGTATATGATACTTAATAACCGAGATGCGGAGCTCAACCTCCGCTTCCACGTTAAGGTAGATGATTATGAATACGTGTTATTTGCAACTTCATCGGTTATGAAATGTTTTGGTTGCGGGGAGGAGGGACACACCGCGAGAGCCTGTCCGAAGCGCGGGGGTCCAGCTCCGCCTGATCCTGGAGGAGCGGCTGCTGCTCCCCCGGCGGGGGGCTCTTCGCCGGGAGAGGCCACGGCTTCGGAGGAGGGCTCTCCACTGGGGCGGCCGGTGGCCGCTCCACGCGCCGCGCCAGGACGCGCAGCTGCTGTGTCCAGCTTTGTACACGGGATAGGTGGTGTTAATTCACTTGGTGTGGTGGAAAAAAATGGGGAAAAAAAACAAAAAAAACAGGGAGAGGAAGTGCAGGGGGTGTCAGGTGGTATGGGAGGAGAAGAGGTAGAGGAGATAGGTGCTGTAGAAGAGATGGGTGGTGGGGAAGAGGTAGGTGGTACAGAGGAGATGAGAGTAGAAGATTTAAAGGAGGTAAGTGATGTAGCAAAAGAGGGGGGGGATGCAGAGGAGGTGAGTGTAGTAGGAGTAGGAGAGGTAAAGGAGGCAAGTGAGGCAGAGGAGGTGAGTGAGGTAAGGACAGAAGAGGAAAAGGAAGCGGGCGATGTAGTGGAGGAAATGGGTGGTGTAGAAGGAGAGAGGACAGGAAAAATACAGGTTCCGTGGAGTGAGCAGGTAGAAGAGGCAGAGATGGAGGAAGAGGTTAAAAAAACAAAACCTGCCACAAAACGGAAAAAGAAAAGTCAGAGTGCATCCAGTGATGCCAAGAATAGTAAAGTCGGGGAGGAAGGACAGACAGGCAGGAAGCAGGGACAGGCAGAAGACAGTGCTAGTGAAGAGGAGTGTGTGTCAGACAGCAGCGACATCCCTGGTTTTACTCTGACCAACAGCCAGAAAACAAAAATGTACTCAGTTGAAATGTTGAAAGTTTTCCTCCAACACACAAAAAACCAACACGGAGTAAAAGTGGAGGATTATTTTCCGGATTTACTCGTTTTTATTAGCTCAAGCAGATTCCATATGAGCCAAAAAGAGTCTGGCCTCATTGAGCAGGAGGTTTATAGATTAAAAAAACTGGTGCTTAAAGTAAAAAAACAAATAAACAGTGATGATGGGGGTCTTAATTAATTTATTTGTTTTTATTTTTTCTTATTTTAACATGTCGGCCATGGATACTTTTAAAGTGGGTGTTTTAAATGTGAACGGAGCCAGAGTTTTTAAAAAAAGGACACAAATTTATGAAACTGCAAAATTAAAACACATTGATGTCCTTTTTTTACAGGAGACGCACAGCGACGGCTCTAACGAGATAGACTGGAGGAGGGAGTGGGAAGGGGAAGTCATTTTAAGCCACAACACATCTCTTAGTGGAGGAGTGGGCTTCCTCTTCTCCAAATCTTTTACTCCAGTCTCACTGGAGGTCGAGCATTTTATCGAGGGGAGGTTGCTTTTAGTAAAAGCCCGGTTTGACCTTTTTAATGCTGTTTTTATAAATGTGTATGCCCCAACAATCGGTGCAGAGAGGAAGTTGTTTTTACAAAAAATTAATGATGTTTTAAATAGCTGTGCCTCGGAGGATTTTTTATTCTTGGGGGGGGATTTTAACTGTACAGAAAATGCTTTTTTAGATCGGAACCACGCAGAGCCGCATCCAGCGTCCCAGCATGTTCTGAGGCAGCTGGTCCGCTCTCATGGTCTGGTGGATGTATGGAGGAGGATGAACGCAGAGGCTAAACAATACACATGGTCCCACTGCAGAGGGAATAGGATTTCCTCTGCCAGGTTAGATCGTATTTATTGTTTTAAACATCATTTTAACATTTTTAAAATGTGTAATATTATACCTGTTGGTTTTACCGATCACTCTTTGCTTTTATGTAATGTTTTTATAAGAAATGTGTTGCCAAGAAGCGCATACTGGCACTTTAACTCAGTTTTAACATTTGATAAAAATTTTAGAGAAGCTTTTATTTATTTCTGGAGTGTTTTTAGGCAAAGGAAGAGTGATTTTAACAGTCTTAGGCAGTGGTGGGACCATGGTAAGACTGAAATTAAAATGCTTTGTCAGCAGCACACCCTCAATGTCACACATGACATCACCAGATCTATGAAAGACCTGGAGGGTGATATAGTGGAACTAGAACAAATAAGTGAGTCCACAGGAGATCGAGGATATATTGAAATCCTCAAAGTAAAAAAAATGGCATTA
Organism: Cottoperca gobio; assembly: GCF_900634415.1. Lineage (NCBI taxonomy): Eukaryota > Metazoa > Chordata > Actinopteri > Perciformes > Bovichtidae > Cottoperca > Cottoperca gobio. The sequence goes on from NC_041375.1 coordinate 19,462,056, forward strand.
GCCGACCTGCTAGACGTTAAAGTCCAGGGCGCACTGGTCCGGTCCCGGTTCCAAAACGCCACCGAAATGGATGCTCCATCCAGTTTCTTCTTCGGCCTGGAGAAGAAGAACGGACAGAAGAGGGTAATCCACTCACTGCTCTCAGTCACAGGGCAAGAGATAACGGAACCAAGCCAGATCAGAACACGGGCTGTGAGTTTTTATTCCTCCCTATACTCGAGTGAGTACGAGGGGGAGGAAACGTTTTTAGAGGGGTTTTTAGGGGGACTACCTCAGGTAGCAGAGCAAACCAACTCACAGCTGGAGGGGCCGTTGACCACACGGGAGCTACAGGCTGCTCTGCAAAAAATGCAAGGACGGCGGGCTCCCGGCATCGACGGCCTCACTGTTGAGTTTTTTAAAGCATATTGGGACATTTTAGCAACAGATCTTTTAGATGTTTTTAACGAGAGTCTGGCCTCTGGTTCCATGCCGATGTCCTGCCGCAGGGCCGTGATAACGCTCCTGCCCAAGAAAGGAAACCTGCAGGACATCGGAAACTGGCGCCCTGTGTCTTTGCTGTGTGTGGATTACAAGCTTCTGTCCAAAGCTCTGGCCACCAGGCTGGGGGGGGCTATGGAGCAGGTCATCCACCGGGACCAGACCTACTGTGTGCCCGGCAGGTCCATGGTAGACAATGTCTACCTAATTCGAGATGTTTTGGAGGTCTCCAGCTCATTGGGCTGTGATACTGGTCTGATTTCTCTAGACCAGGAAAAGGCTTTTGACCGCGTTGAACACAACTTCCTCTGGAAAGTAATGGAGAAGTTTGGGTTCAGCGCTGGTTTCATAGGCAAGATCAAGGTGTTGTACAGTGAAGTTGAGAGTGTGCTGAAGTTTAATGGTACTCTGTGTGCTCCTTTTAGAGTGTGTAGAGGGGTCCGGCAGGGCTGTGCTCTGTCGGGGATGCTCTATGCGCTCTCCCTGGAACCTCTCCTCTGCAAAATACGCTCCAGCCTACAAGGTCTGGTTTTACCTGGTTTTAATAGCAGATTTGTTTTATCCGCATACGCAGATGATATTATTGTTTTTATAAAAAGCCAGAGAGATGCGGACATTTTAACAGATATAGTAGATAGTTTTAGTGTAACATCGGCAGCGAAGGTAAATTGGAAGAAAAGTGAGGCCCTCGCTGTCGGGGAGTGGCGTGGCGGTCTCCCAGTTCTTCCCCAGAGCCTCACCTGGAGAACTGACGGCCTGAAATATCTCGGAGTATTTGTAGGAAAATAAATTATTGTCCAGAAGAACTGGGAGAACGTCACAGAAAAGATTCAGGGAAAGCTTTCCAAGTGGAAGTGGCTGCTCCCTCAGATGTCTTTTAAAGGTAGGGTTTTGGTTTTAAACAACCTTGTAGCATCCCAATTGTGGCACCGTCTGACCTGTGTAGACCCTCCCTCAGGCCTTTTAGCAAAACTGCAGAAAGAAATGGTAGATTTTTTTTGGGATGGTCTACACTGGGTGCCACAGGGGGTGCTGTTTTTATCCAGAGAGGAGGGGGGACAGGGCCTTGTCCACCTGGCCAGCCGAACAGCCACTTTTAGACTTCAGTTTGTACAAAAATATCTTACCGGCCCGGCTGATTTGGTGTGGAGAGATGTGACCAGCTGCATTCTCAGACGTGTAAATAACCTGGGGCTGGATGCTGCTCTGTTTTTAACTGATTCTAATTTTTTTAAGTTAAATGGGCTGCCTCCATTTTATCAGGGTGTTTTTAAGTCTTGGGCCCTTTTTAATCATAAAAGGTGTCCAATGTCGGACTCTCTGCACTGGTTGTTGAAGGAGCCTTTAATTTACAGAGCCAGGCTGGACGTCAGCAGCAGCAGCACACCCAGCCTGATGGTGGCGCTCTGCAGGTCCAGAACCCTGTGCCTGCAGCAACTGGTGGATGCAGTGGGGCCGGCGCTGAGTGATGCCCGAGCCCTGGGCTTGCTGCTGGGTCTGACCTCCGTTCGAGTGGCTGAGAGGATTCTGGAGCTGTGGAGCCAGAGGCTATCGGGGAAGGAAAGGAGCCAGATAAAAGACTACAGTGACGGGAAGGCTTCTCCAGACCCAGCAGACCCTTTTCCAGAGATCAACCTGAGCCCAGGGCTGGGAGAACTGACCGGTCCCCTGCTCAAGGTCATTAACCCGGCAGGACTGACGCTGCACAGAGCCGACAAAAAGACTCTATATATGAACTGTGTCAAAAGCATCCACAAGAAAGGCCTGTGCAGCAGACCCTCCACTGTGTGGAGCAACAGACTGGGTTCAGGAAGTGGACCAAGCCCACAGTGGGGGTCTTTTTACAAACCTCTCCTCAAAAAGCGGACAGCCGACCTCCAGTGGAGGATTTTACATGGTGCCGTCGCTTGTAACGCTTTTATCGCCGTTATTAATCCCGCTGTTTTTAACAAATGCCCTTTCTGCAACCTACGTGAGACTGTATTCCATGTTTTTACTGAGTGTAAGAGACTCACAGAGTTCTTCTCTCTTTTAACATTTGTTTTTAGTCTTTTTAACGTAGTTTTTACCGAGAGTGTTTTTATCATGGGAGCTGCCTACAAAAAAGACAACAAAGAAAAGTGGCAGCTCCTAAATTTCCTCTCGGGAGAGGCAAAAATGGCCATATACATTAGCAGGAAAAACAGAGTTGAGAACAGAGAGGGGCAGGAGGCCAAGACAGTGTGGCTGTGCAATATCAGGGCAAGACTCTGGCTCGATTTTAGGTTTCACAAACATACCGGGGATCTCGACACTTTTAAAGAACGTTGGTGTTTTAAAAACATTATCTGCACTGTGAACAATGAATGTTTACACTTTGCACAGGTTTTTATTGGATAATTTTTATATATTTATAGAGTTGTTATTTATAAATGTATATTTTTTGATATGATAATATGATTTTTCGTTACACTTTATGAGTAAACTGTTTGTTTTAAGAATATGTAAATAAAGTGTTTTTGAAAAATCAAAAAATCTCTCTCTCTCTCTCTGTTGTCTCTCTGGCTGTCTGTCTGTCTCTGTCTCTCTCGCTCGCTCTGTTGTCTCTCTGGCTGTCTGTCTGTCTCTCTCTCTCTGTCTCTCTGTCTCTCGCTCTCTCTCGCTCTCTCTCTGTTGTCTCTCTCTCTCTCTCTCTCTCTCGCTCTCTGTTGTCTCTCTCTCTCTCTCTCTCTCTCTCTCTCTCTCTCTCTCTCTCTCTCTCTCTCTCTCTCTCTCTCTCTGTAAGTGGTAATTAAGTGTGCACATTTTTTGCTGGCCTCATGACATTTCAGTTTGTTCACACTTCAGGGGCTTGATCATTTTTTGTCTTCTCGTGTAGAAACCAAGGCTGTATGAATATTGTGGTCAGTCAGTCAAAATGGATTATCATCCCAGATTATGTTTGTTGTTTTCTTTGGATATTGCTATGCCATTACCTTTTCACACAAATGCTACAATTTCACAGAACCGTAAAGACTAGTCTTAAAACATCCCATAATGTCTTGTAATTGTTAGAATATGTCAGCTTTCTTGATAACTGGCCTTGGATAATTATGATGTATATTCATTGCTCCTGTTCTTCTCTTCCAATAATTCTCTCATTTTTGGCCTTAATGTCTCCACAGGGGGATAACTCCTATGTGAAGGATCGCTGGTGTATGTTTGATGGATTCATGGTGTTTTTCATCTGGGTGTCCCTGGTGCTGCAGGTATATTGCAACATTACGTAACGGTACATTTTTCCTGCAAGTGCTTGTACAGCTTGACATAAGGAAATGAATTGTTGTAGCTGGTATCTACTTCTTAATACATCTCTCCTTGTTTTAGGTGTTTGAAATAGCAGAGCTTGTGGATCAGATGTCTCCGTGGGGGATGTTGAGAATCCCCCGGGCGCTCATTATGATACGGGCCTTCAGGATCTACTTCCGCTTCGAGCTTCCTCGCTCCCGCATCACCAACATACTGAAGTAGGAAACTGTCATGAGCATTTCTCTCCACAATTAATGAATAGAAAAGAAAATGCAATTCTTCACTCTTTGTGTTTTGCAGGCGATCCGGCGAACAGATCTGGAGTGTGTCCATCTTCCTGCTGTTTTTTCTCCTGCTCTATGGAATTCTGGGTGTTCAAATGTTTGGAACGTTCAACCATCATTGCGTTACTAATGACACAGAGTTTGGGTAAGAACAAAAGTATGAGGAAGTTTAACTTTGGATTCCTTTTTGTTGCTTGTTGACACTCTTAGTACTTGTTTCAACGAAGCAATTTGACTTAGCTTTCATCCTTTTAGCTTTTTAATCAACACCTTTTAAATAACTAAGATGGAGGCTGCTTTTCCCAGCTTTAATAGAGGTGATGTTTACTGAAGCAATAATGGTTAATGAAGTAGTTTTAAGAAGCTAGAAGACACATTCTATACATTGAGTGTCTTTCTTATTACAGTTTATAGACTAGGGCCAACACTAACTGCAAAACATCCAAGCACAACACCACTGGTAAAGTACCATAAGGTTCAGACATGCATGAGCCTGAATGCAACCAGTCAGACATTTAATGCATTACAGGCTATAAAAGCCAATTAAAATAATTCACCTGCAAGCATATTTGATCATTACATAAATAGCCTATGAATACAGCTAGTGAAAACACGCCCAAATAAACTGTATGCTCACTCATCAGTGTTGATGATTTTTCCCCGCAGGCTTTGTGCTTGCAAGTTTATGTTACTTGTGAGCTATGGAAATTGTTTTGCGGAGGCGGTAGTTTGTTTTACAATCTGCCTAGGTGAAACACTGAAGGGGCCTGCACAATCTAGATGCTCCGTTAAACGATCTAAAAAACATATTTATTAATGCACTATACCCAGCTGCCAGATTCCATATAACATTTATAATGCAGTTTATCATATATATACCTTTAGGCACTTTTTTGTTTCCATTTCTGTGCTTACCTTTTCCTCTCACACAGCGATTCGTTTGTCAGCTTAAAAACAAAGTGTACAGTCATGTGCTTTCATTGGCCAAGTGAACAGTTGTCTTGTTTAACATGCAGATAAATGCAATTTCTGTCAAGTGACAGTTAAAATCCATTCCATTCTGAAACAACTGATATAACCAGCCCAACCAAGTCCATATGATGAAAAAATATTTGAATTGGTGTGCTGTGCTGTTAAATTATACTGTTTATCTCTACCTTCAGATTGTAGCCAGAGATGGGACCTTATCAAAGGTTCTAACAGGCAGAGCTGGTTGTTTCTCTTTTAAAGGAACATTATGTAGTATCAGTATTTTTGGGGGATTTTATTTGGTGTATCACTTACATTATACACCACTGTCGTAAATATGGATAGCTGTAACGTTACACGTGCATTAGCGAGTCGACAACTTTGCTAACACAGCCAAACATCAAGCAAGTTCAACAAAATAAGACTTAGCAAGCCAGATAATATTAATACGCAGCTTCTGTTGGCTACTATCCCCTGGTACGCCAAGTAAGGGCAACACAGCTAACTGAGCTAACAGCTAACTAGCTGAGGACAGCTACTGTTAGCAGCAGTTAGCGGTTTTGGTGCGACCGTCTAAGCCAGTGTTACTCATTGCGCGGCTCGCGAGCCTATGAGGCTAAATAAAGGGGTGATAGATATGATTATGGAGTCAATACAGATATTTCATTAAAAACAAGCAGGGCTATTACATATAACCCATTAAAACACAGTGTCTGCTCTATTAGCCTACAAATAATACAAATAATTGATAAAAGATACAAATATAGACTAGAAACAAGATATTTAAACTTGCTAGGCACTGACTCACTGCGGAGTTGCCAGTTTTGGCGGTCTATCAGCGCTACAATGGTGAATGTGCTCTTGGACGGGTAGATACATGGTGGGCTAGTATACAAATAAATACACTTAACCTGGCACTTCATACTCGCGTTAGCTTGGCTCCGGTCGACTCGTTTCACCATTACATGCTAGTTCGCGTGCGTTTCTACAGACGTACAATGGATCAATTTCTTATTAAAAAATAGTTGCACACCAGTTGGACAGAAACAAAGCGTGACAAACGAGGGAAATTAAGATTTGGCTTTAGAGCATCAAACCACAGCGGAATCGAGCGGAAGATGCTGGAGATGTGGTTTGTGGACAGACAACAGGTGCTCCCGTTAAAAAAAAGAAAGGCACGAGCCATACTAAACGAGCATAGGACATTTCAAGATAAGTGGACAGAGGAATCTTTATTTGTCCTCCACGAGTCGAACCCTTTGTGATTAATGTGCAAACAAACCCGCTCTGGTTTCAAGTGAAGTCATTTGGAGCCGCATTTCCAAACGACGCATCCAAAAGTCAACGAAATTTACGCACCTGGAAGAGAAATTAGTTAAAAAAAATAGAGCAGCTTTCTTCTGTTTCTGGACAACAAAGGCTCGTACACAGGACAACTAATACAGCTGAACGATTATCTGAGGCATCTTTTGAGATCGCATTGATTTTGGCTCGGGCAAAAAAACCTTCTCAGACATTGTGAAACTGCTTTTTGGATTCAGCAGAAATATTGTTTGCAGAGTTTGACAACATCATCCCAGTATTAAAGTAATCCTGCTTTTAATGAATGCATTGGTTGGCTGCATTGCATATTGTATGTTCTGGGTGGGATGACAGATTAATAAACAGACGTGCTTTTTATGACTGGATATAGCTTTTCATACTTTGCGGTAAAAGTGGCTCTCCTGTTGACTTTGTCCTATCAATGTGGCTCTCACGTAAAAAAAATAGTGAAGCAGTAGCCTACCCTTACGCATTAAATAGTAGTACAATTATTCAAAATAAAATATTCAATGAACTTTAACTTAATACTGTAACCCTACTGTTTCATTGTCTTTAATACAATTCTAATTCAATTGAAATGACCAGTATAATAATGTGGACGATTCTGTAGAAGCTGAAGCTGGTTCTGTAGAGGCACCAGCACTGGGGGACATGTGGGACTGGGGAGGTGTGACATTGTGTACATAGTGTGCTTTACAAAATCAGTAAATATTTATACACATTTGTGAAGGATTTTATTTGAACCATTCAGTCGAGGATGATAATATGATACAGAAAATAGGAATCCCTGCGGAGACCAAAGATGGGGGAAGCAAACATGGTTAAAGCCCCAGACTGCAGGTAGAGCTAACACTAATTATGAACATTTAAATTGCCTATATTGTCAATATCCAGCCTTCGTACAGTGTTAGGCTCATTCCTGCCATTATCTCTCCTTAGCGATCGTGTGCCTAAGCACTCAAAGGGCACCACTTACATTGACCATTAGTAGCAGGGAAGACTGCACACGACATTGTCACATTTATAGCTCTGACGTACATCAGTACATCTGGCAGCTGCACATCTAATGTGTTTCCTGCTGTGCTCCTTTCCCTAAATCCCTCCCATATAGATGCTTCTAACGGGGGTATTTTAATAAATATGTCACACAAGGAATGATGTGCCTAATCTCTATCTACCATATGTCCTTGGCACAAAGTCAAAGCTCCTTAGCTTTTCACACACAAGGTATTTGATGGGAATTGGGAAAAATGGCAGTAGAGACATTTTCTGATATTTGTGAACAAAGTAGGATCTGCTCTTCTGGATGTCAGGATTTACCTCCATGGAATGAATAACATGTTTTCTTCACTATGAATTAGTGTTACTGAACCCTACACTTGTGTTTGATAGATTTCTTCAAAGCTACATTGTGATTTGAGGGTTATTGTAAATAGAAAGGTCTTAAATGAGATATTTTTAACCAATTAAAGGGATAGTAACACTTTAGAGAATGTAAGAATATCCCTTTTTATGAAGAAATGTGACATAAAAAACATGTTTATTCTTTGTTTTCAAATTGGATGGAGAATTTAGGAAAAGGATATTATTAATATTTTCCTTCATATGCTAAACCCAATAATTTAGTGGACTATGTTTCATCAAGAAGTGTTTTTTAGCCTAAGTGGGCTGTTGACAGGCCCTCACATTTTCAATTATGCTAACCATTACAAATTAATTTGGGTTTGATCAAATAACAGATTCAGAAAACCAATCATAAATAATACCTTATCACAAATATGGTTTGTTTTTAATTTGTCACCAAATTATGAATATGACGTTATAACTGGACATTTGGTGTCTCATTTAATGCTTCATTTATCTCCTCTTTGTCATCAAGAAAAGTGATTTATTTGATAAGATGCAGTCTTATTTTTCAGCCCAGCATAATACGCTTTATCGGATTCATCACTATGCCTCTGATTGCCCTTTGTGATGGTGCAATAAATTATCCCTTCTGATCCTGTACCCCTTAATAAACAATTTGGATGAATGTCTGGGCAGCCAATTTGATGGCATTCATTTTCATTAGAGAAATCATGCAGCTCCTGGAATAACACCTGAGGCTAAAAGACAGGGAGCCAGGGAAAGAGGGAGAAGGGGCGGTGTGTGTGTTTGTAATCTGTACAGTGTGTGTGTGTGTGTGTGTGTGTGTGTGGTGTGTGTGGTGTGTGTGTGTGTGTGTGTACACAGGCAATATTAATCTGTGTATCTGTCATATGTGTGTTTCTCATTCTTATTTAAAATTTGTAACTGGCCATAAATGTTCAGCCCCACAGGGCTTCGCAAGATAAATTCTGGGGGTCGCCAGATGGTTGCGGAGAATAACAAATAAAATATATTAAAAATGATATAACATATTTCATTTTTTTTTTACATTTTATCGCCTGTACCAATGATATCATTTGCCATAGAATAGATGTTATTGAGTGTTCCTCCACATGAGATTCTGACAGGATTTCCAGTGGGTCAGGGGGAACGCATCACAAATCTACAGGACAATATCGAGGTGCCAGCTGTTGAATCATCACAAACAAAGCATTATTTATTTACAGTTATTTATGAGAGCATTCACAATAATCAATCAAAATTAGCAGTTGGAGGCGCGTAGGAACAGCTGTTTACGCCGGTTCACAGCGTGCTCTCTCTGTTTCTTTCTATCTCTCTCAGTCTCTTGTTGAATGTCCCTTCACCTCCCAGCCTTTGGATCCCTACAATGGGGGTAAATGGAATCAGGGGCTAAAACAGCTTAGCTTGAGCGTTCAATGTGTTTGCATCGGGGGGGTCGTGAACACCAAACTGAGTATTCTTGGGGGGGCTCGCTATGCAAACAGGTTGAGAACCACTGCATGACAGTATACACTCCTCTTTGTAAAATATTAATTCCATGTACCACACTTTGCATATATAGGATTTAATAACAGTTCTTTCTCTTTTGGTCAGCAATGTGACATGGAACAGCTTGGCCATCCCAGACACCCATTGTTCCCCCGATGGGGAGGGCTACCAGTGTCCTCATGGCTTCAAATGCGAGGACCTGGAGGACCTGGGGCTCAGCCGACAGGAACTCGGCTATAGTGGCTTCAATGAACTAGGTATAATCTATGCACTTACACGTTTAATGCATTCACACATGTACACATAAGTGTCTGATGACATGTTTCACATTAATACACATTTATATACTCTTGAGATACAGAAAATACTGTATATCGTACATATGAAAAGGAAATGCAAATGCACGAACACGCAAGTTGTCTTTACTGCCTTTCATCTATAAATCTGAAACATGGAAGAATGAGCCTGTGCGAGAAAGTGAGAAGTGAAGCGCTGCATAGAACAGCTTTGACGTGAAGCTGTGCCATTCAGCAGCATCTTGCATTCTTATCAGCTGCACGGTGTTCAAATCCAGTGTCGGTGCACAGTGCAGTGCACCTAATCTCTAGATAGCCATGAAGGAGACTGAAAGAGCTTCGCAGTAAACCCCTACCTTCATTTGGACATTATAAACATGGACATGGCACATTCTATGCAATTTACCGACTAAATGTATTTATGTTATTGTAGCTTTTAGTGTGAAGCTGAAGTGCATTTTTAGAAAAACCTGGATTGTATTAAGCAGTCAGATGTAATATTATACTTCACATCCACGCAGAGGGAATAAACTATTCATAAGAATGCAGTATGTTATGTCACTAACTACCTCTAGCTGATTAAATCATCTTTAGTCGAAACTCAAGGTATTGTCTTTTTGAAAGGCTAATTCACAGCATGGTGCGACTCTACTCGACTACTTTTCTTTTCCACTTAACCCAGATTCAAACTAACGGCAGCCGGAAAAACTGCCACTGTCACTTGTATCACTAACAAATTCTGCTTTTCATCTGACTGTATATCTGTCTCTCTGAATCCTGTGTCTGTCTTTGTTTAGGTACGAGTATCTTTACTGTGTATGAGGCTGCATCACAGGAGGGTTGGGTGTTCCTCATGTACAGAGCCATTGACAGTTTCCCTCGCTGGCGCTCCTACTTCTACTTTATCACTCTCATTTTCTTCTTGGCATGGCTTGTCAAGGTTAGAGTTATTCTCTCTCTCTCTAATGCACTTTTCCGAATGCGTTCAGCTCCCATGACATGGCAGCAGGGGATAGTTGAACGCCACAAGGTTCTGGTTAATTGACATAACCTAATCTTTCACATACAGATATAATGAGTTTCCCTTTGTTACTCAAAAATGTTCTCTGGCTAATGAGAGAATGTCACGTCACAGATAGTGAAATGAAGTCGAGAGACGGACGTGCACTTGGTCATTTATTTTTATTGTCACAACTCTCTCGCTGTCTCTGTTTCACTCGCTCTCTCTCTGTCTTTCTTACTTCCAGAATGTGTTCATTGCCGTCATCATAGAGACATTTGCTGAGATAAGAGTGCAATTTCAGCAGATGTGGGGGTCAAGGAGCAGTACCACCTCTACCGCTACAACACAGGTACAACCATCACACTCACAGACTCACAAGCTGACATGGCGTACTACTCTGACCTGATTCTAAAGTGTCAATTCATCAGAGTTCTGCTCATCCAAGTTGCATGAACTCAGAAGTATCACAGGGATGAACACAGACGCAGTTTGACAGGAATGGCTTTCTTAAGGGGTTACAAGAGTGCATCGTCATCATTACATGCCCTCACTTACAGCAACATCGGTAGCATGAGGATGCTGCAGATGTCCTTCCTGATGGCAGTGGTGGAGTGAGTGTCTGCTTTGGTGACTTCAGGATCGCATCTGTCAATTCTGTGCTTTCTGCTGGCTTCGTCAGACCATTATTACCAGCGGAGTTTGAAACCGTTGGGAATGGTATGAGAGTCGGCACCTCCAAAGTCTGAGACCGCGGCGTTCTGCTTGTAAATGTTCGATTGTCCAATCACCAACAGCACCAGACTGTTAAGGTAAAGAGCAAACTGAGCCTGAAGGGTTAGCTCTTGATTTACCAATCAATTGATTATTCAAAGGTCATGACCTCCGGGCAGTCATTGAATCTATGTGATCGAAGACGGAAGAGGCCCCGAAATTAGATTACGTCACGGGATGGATGTGTGGGGTCACCTAAAGGCCACGGTAAGGAGGTTGGACCTCTGAGAAAGCGCTTGGCTACTCCTTGGTGTTGGAACAACCTTGGAGGTATTCTAGGCACGTCTAACTGGAAGAATACCCAGAACATACTACATGAGTATACGTCTGGGGAGAAGGACACCTGGGCTACATGTGCCCGGCCTCGTGTAGCCCTATTCGATCCACGTTTTGTAGCAGTGTTGATTTTAGTTACTTCCAAAAGACTTTATATTAGTTCGCATACTTTTTAAGATGCTGATCATGAACCGCAACCTCCTGGGTTTCTGTCCGGCTCGGCATCTTTGTTGCATCTCTCTCCCTCATTTCCTGTCACCTCTCCACCGGTGCTATCTGATAAAGGTGTTAATAAATCAACATGAACCAGTTGCGCAAGTGACAACCCCAAAGTCAGCAACTCATTATGAAAGCCCTAAAGAGTTGAATATTTATTTTTGGAACAGAAATGAGTTTTGTTTTGTCCAATATGGATGTTGAAAAGCAAATTACAAGATTGTACCCCCTCCCCCCCCTCCCCGAGCCTTTTCTGTTTCTGCTTGTAAATTGTCATGAGATAAGGCCATAGACACTCGAGAGGGATAATAAGGAATACTGAGACACTTTATGGCCTGGAAATACATTCAACGCCATAAAGAAGTGATTTGGGTGAGGGGAAAGCAATAATAATAAAAAAAGGTTTGACAGTTTTTTGAGGCTCATTCTATAAATGCCAATATATTTCTCACCATAATTCAGACCAGACAGAATTCAGTTATGTTAGTGATTAGCATTGGCTTGACATTTCTTTCAAGTTTGAACATTTAGCTGTCTTACAAATGTCCTTTCGGGTATAATGGGGGTTGCTACTGTGATCTTGATTAATGCTTATTTTTTTCTCTTGACGTGACGGGCATTTTGATTTCCTCTCCCGCGCTTACAGGCGATCCCTCTGGATTGATAGGATGGTTTGAAACCGAGGAAATCAAGAGAGAGAAAGTATTTAGTGAAATGTTTGATGTCATTTGTTTCCGAGCTGATTTGAGAGAGAATGTACTGTATACAGTACTACATAGTGTGTTGTGTATGGCAGGAGCCAATTAAAACACTAACAAATATAACTAAAAAAGGAATATGGTGGGTGGGTGCATGGATGGATCTGCTTTTGTCATTTAGCAGATATATTGTTGGTTGAAATGAAAAGCTATCATTGTCACTGAAGCACATCTGAAGTTTGGATTTGGTAGGAATGTGTAAGATATGTAATTTAAATGTAAAACAATGAACACACATTATCAACAAAGCGTGAAGAGGTAACAGTGTTGACGTCACGTCAAAGACGTCAATGTGTTGAGAGAGATGTATAGCTATAGAATACATTACACAATGTACATAATACACTATATTACTCTATAACTTTACAATACAATAAATATGACAAACTGCTACAACTAAAATATGAACAGGTTAACATACTCCAGCTGTTTTGTAATGACGGATGGTTTTGATGAATATAGATTGCATGGAGCCAGTAGTAGAGGTGAAATACTGCCCCCCCCACGTCTAAAATGATCTCTAGATACATACAATTTAGGAATTTTATATATTACTGTAATTATTTCTTCTAAAATGTGACTTTTCAAGCCATATATTGTATATTTTAAATGAACATGTATATATGTATATGTATATATATATATATATATATATATATATATATATATATATATATATATATATATATATATATATATATATATATATATATATATATATACAAAGAAAGATGCATAAAACCTCTGTGTCTTCCATCACGATGGTAAACAGACTGGTGCCACTGGCATGTGTATATACTGCTACGACTTTGAAAACACCTTCATTTCCATCATCAAGATTAACCCTAATCACATCGTCATGCCCCAATCTTTATCTTAGAGGGGGAAAGACTAATTAGCTGTGGTGTAACACGTAACTGTCAATCACAAAGGCTGAAACAATATGCGCCCTTCCTCATGTTCCCGAGAGAGGAAGGATGGTAAAAGGTGGCCCTGGGAGACACTCCCCGTTCCTCGACTTCCTTCTACTCATTTTTTTCCCGATTATTGAGGCTTTCAATGGAGATGAGTAAAGCCTAACAGTGTTTATAAAACCACAATGGGTAAATCCACTTTTTGTTTCACAGGATCAGGCTTTTTGATAAGTGGAGTTGTAATTAAGGGCTTGAATTTGCTTTGTCTTGTCTGAAGTGGAAGATATCAACCCTGTGTGTTCAACACCAAGGTTATAGATAGTATTGTCTTTGCCACGCTATATCAATGGCAAGTTGATAAAAGCTATAGATAAAATGTAAAGCCGATGTGACGGCTACAAGATTAAGCTGAAACGGAAGGGAAGAAAGGTACAATTTGTAATCAAAGAGTAGAATGACAAAAGAGGCGAGTGGTTGAAGAGTTGCTACCTATACAAAAACGTTTTTATAGGTTTCTTTTTTTTTTAAAACTTCATCAACCTTCAAATTTCACTTAGTTCTCAGTTTCACTGTATGTCATTCCCACAATTTGTTTATTGAATTTAAAGGGACATTCATATCAAATCTGGATTACTTGGAGTTCAATGTTGTTTTAGATTTTTTTATTTATTAGTTATTTTAAGCCATGCTCGTGGGTCTATCGGATATTTGTCGATGGCGCTCAATCGCTCAGCGCGGCTTAATATCACAAGTTTACAAAATGCATCATTAATGTTATCGGGTTCCCTACTAGCATCGGGTTTAAGTCTGACATATTGCCAAATAGGCGTTTCTGCTTTTCGCTTTGACCCCTGAATCCCGTTGCTCTCATGGCGAGATGCGTGAAGTCGGACTCTGCTGCTACTCAGTGCTGCAATTTTTGCTTTGCGTTTGTCGTTCACAGTAATGTAATCTTTGTACGTCCGAAACACCACTATGCTATTACTGGTCCTATTACTAAGTTGAGTTCATGTTTTAAAATAATCATTGATTCATGAGTGAGCCAACTGTCTTTGTCTCTGCTGTGATTTATTTTCTCTGGTGTTAGGTCCTTAGGCCTATATACTGTATTTAGTCGCTATCATGCTGATGTTGTGTGGGTACAAACCTGCGTCTATGATGCCTTCAGCTTTGTTTTTGTGGCCACAGATGTTTTAAGAAGATGTAGCCAAAGGGTAGATGTGTGTGTGTGTGTGTGTGTTAGAGTTTTGTCCAGTATTTTGAATGATGTGCAGTTTTGTGTGTGTGTGTGTGTGTGTGTTCTGCCCCTCATGTGCTGTCCTTGTGCCACAGATGTTCCATGAAGACTCTGCTGGGGGGTGGCAGCTTGTAGCTGTGGACGTCAACAAACCACATGGCCGAGCGCCTGCCTGCCTCCAGGTAAACACACCACACAATTAACATGCTGCTGGTGTTAAGTGTCTCTCTCTCTCTCTCTCTCTCTCTCTGTTCTCTCTCTCTCTCTCTCTCTCTCTCTCTCTCTCTCTCTCTGTCTCTCTGTTGTCTCTCTGTCTCTCTGTCTACCTCTCTCTCTCTCTCTCTCTCTGTCTCTGTTGTCTCTCTCTCTCTCTCTGTTGTCTCTCTCTCTCCGTCTCTGTTGTCTCTCTCTCTCTCTGTCTCTCTGTTGTCTCTCTCTCTCTCCGTCTCTGTTGTCTCTCTGTCTCTCTGTCTACCTCTCTCTCTCTCTCTGTCTCTCTGTTGTCTCTCTCTCTCTCTCTCTCCGTCTCTGTTGTCTCTCTGTCTCTCTGTCTCTCCGTCTCTGTTGTCTCTCTCTCTCTCTCCGTCTCTGTTGTCTCTCTCTCTCTCTCTCTCTCTCTCTCTCTCTCTCTCTCTCTCTCTCTCTCCTCCTCCTCTATTTCTCTGTCTCTCTGTTGTCCTCTCTTTCTCTCCGTCTCTTTGTCTCTCTCTCGCGCTCTCTCTCTCTGTCTCCGTTTGTCTCTCTCTCATCTCCGTCTCTGTTGTCCTCTCTGTCTCTCTGTCTACCCCTCTCTCTCTCTCTCTCTGTCTCTCTCTCTATTTCTCTGTCTCTCTGTTGTCTCTCTCTCTCTCTCCGTCTCTGTTGTCTCTCTCTCTCTCTCTCTCTCTCTATCTCTCTCTATCTCTCTCTCTCTCTCTCTCTCTGTCTCTCTGTTGTCTCTCTCTCTCTCCGTCTCTGTTGTCTCTCTGTCTCTCTGTCTACCCCTCTCTCTCTCTCTCTCTCTCTGTCTCTCTGTTGTCTCTCTCTCTCTTTCCGTCTCTGTTGTCTCTCTGTCTCTCTGTCTCTGTCTCTCTCTCTCTCTCTCTCTCTCTCTCTCTCTCTCTCTCTCTCTCTCTCTCTCTCTCTCTCTGTCTCTCTGTCTCTCTCTCTCACACATATGCCTAGTTCAGTTAATCTGTAAGGTGACACCTGAACATACATCTTTTTTTTAAAAACCTACCTGATCTATAAAAGCTGAGCTGTGCCTGTGTATGGACTTGTATGTTAAATAACTTTGTATTAATAGAGAATCAACAACACCTTGTCCGTTTAACAAGCGCCACACACAGTATCACCTCATTGTTTTCACATTTGTCAGTGTCTTCAATGGCCGTGTCAAACGACTACATGAAGGGATTTTAAATGAGGGCGAGAATCATGTTTGATGTGTAGAGCTTCACTAATGATGTTGCTCCTGTGATGGATGAGTTTTAAATGACGTCTACATGATGGACGCCACCGTTGCCTCGGGGTCGGTGTGATCCAAATGGTTTGGCTTTAAAGATAAGCGGAAAGCAGCGGGCGTTGCTCGCAGCTGGGCCACTGATGATAGCAGTACGGTGTGAAAGGCTGGGCCCTTGCTGTGAGATACCGCCAAAATCGTCTACAGCTATAAGAGGGAGGATAGCTGTCAACAACCCTCATGGAGAAAATACTGTTCCAGATCTAAGCTTGAAGGAGACACACACACACACACACACACACACACACACACACACACACACACACACACACACACACACAGAGAGCGACGAAGACAAGACTCATATAAATAGAGAACTAGGGTAGAGAAGAAGGGAAGAGATGAGAAAAGAAAGAATGTGAAATATGCAGTATTCCCATTAAACCAGCGTGTACCCCAGAGCCTCATCATCAGTTGGAGGAAAGATTTAGATAACCAGAGGGATAAACACTGCTGACTTCCTTCTGAGCCCTGTGCTCCATTACAAGGAACGCCCAAAGGCTGCTTCATCTGTCTCATTCACTCAAACCAAAATAGCTATTACTGTCATCCTGTGCCAACAAGAAGACCACTTCTGACTGTGTGAAGGGTTAACTGATTGACAGAGAGAGGCATTAGGCCATGTTCAGACCGACAATAGTGTCAAATACACAGCTTCCACGTCAATGAGACTGGGGGTCCCAACGCAGAGGGGCAATACAATGACACATTTCATTGCCTAACACATACGTTCAAGAGCACATTCATAGTGGACTACTTTGTAATGTAAATGACTTAATTCTGTTGTTCACCTTGCAGCTGTTGCGTAGGAGACATGATTGCTGCTGCGATACCTTTCTAGAGTAAAGATCTTCTAAACAAAAACACTGTGCAGTCTTTTGGCACCTTTGAACTCATGGATTATGATTCTAACTATACTTGTCACTATGTAGTACCCGTAGCTTTTTTCAAAACGAGCTATTTTAAGTCTGAACACCGCTTAAAGATGTAAACTTTGTCAGATGGACCGAGTTGTATTTTAGTGGGTCATAGTGCAAAACAACTCACTTCTCCATCACATGGAGTGTTTAAGCTCTGGGCAGAAATTGTGATAAATGTCTCCAGTCAAAGAGAGCCTGCCACATAAAAAGCACCAATAGAACCAGAGAACTATAGAGAGGGATAATGACTGCATCATCCCTTCTTCATATATTCCATAGTCAGACCAGTGTTACACAAGGCATTTATGCTCTGCCAGTGATACAAGATTACAGAGTTGGAGAGAGGCATGTAAAGAGGGAAGAAACAGAATGAGGAATGAGGCAGAGTGGTTTAAGGATTTCTCCGTGTTAGATGTACGCAGTAGGTATTTATGTTGGACTGGGTGTGAACACTCAACCGACCTTCATTCAGCAGGGCTCCAGTAGACAGCCTGTGTTTGTGCATCCTGTTAACCACAGTCGCGTGAAGACGGCAATGCTCGTCCAGTAATGGAAGGTTTTATTTCCTTTTTATTTTACAGATTTATTTCTCTCTCCTGATACATTAATTATGTAGATAATCATATATATATATATTACTGGTTTTCCAACATTATTTGTGATTATATGACATCATCTAAAGGTATAAGCATGTGAGGGATGTCGTAAACTTCCTGTTTTTTATCTCTACTTGTAATCCTCAATGCAGTGCTACTCTGCGACTGTAATCCTTCTTTTATACCCAACTATTTCCTTTCCATTGCAAGTGGATTTATTTTGCAGATTTAAAGTGATATTCCACGCAGAGTCTGTTTTTATTTAGTAGACTTTATTCAGTTTGAGTATTGAGTGCTCGCCCTCTCTTGTGGCTTAAAAGGTTGAAAGTTCGATTCTTCACAGACGTTCATTTCAATTACAATGAATTCCAAAGAAATCATGATGGAATAACTTGCGTGCAGGGTTTTACTACGTGCTTATGTTTGTTGTGAGTGCTTATTGTATGGGGCATATCTATGCATTAGCTACAAATAAAAGCAGTGTGTGTAGCGAAATCCCTAATACTTGGGAGTATATGGAACAGAATGAAAGGAACAGATGGACAGCAGGTTTTTGCTGCAAACATTTTCAATGAATGTTTTTGATATTTTTCGTCATTGACATTTATACATAGTGTATACTCAAGCTGACCTCAATAACTGGTCTCTGTGAAGGATTAAGTCACTAACATTTAACAGCCACCTTTCACAGTTACAGATGAGTATTTGGCACTAAAATTCCGATTTTGGTGAAAAAGTGTCGCTTTAAAGTACTTTTTGTTATTTAAATCTCTGCCTACGTGAGCATTCAAAGTGTCAAGCGCGAGGCAAGTAATAAACAAGAAGTGCAAAAGTCGTGAGTGACTTTGACATGCATCATGCGGCTCTTCATTTCAAAAGTCATTTCAGTTGCCACTCACACACTGGCGGCATTTTGTGCCGTGTCAAACCATCAAACCACTCTGGAAATGTTTTGACTTTCTGATAGTGTCAGGAAACCGCGAGATGTATCAAAGAGAAACAACAAAGCCTCTTCACAAAGAGGCTGCCACGTACCAGGTGAAAGGCGAGTGGAAAACAAATTCCTGGTGGATAAACATTAATAAAGCATGGTAACCTAATTGTTTTGACAAGAGACGAAGCTATTTAATACGTAACTAACAACCCGTGGCGGAGAAGTCGGTTCAAATACGCAGCAATGGGTGAAGGCCACGGAGGAATTCAAAGAAACAAACGCATCGCTGAAGGAGATGAAACTGCGACAAACACAGATGGATAATATTGAAAAAGACGGTTCAACAGCAAAGTGGAAAGCTTAAACAGGTCATTGGAAGAAACTACGAAAGCTGAGCTCAAGAAGTCAGTTAAAGAAATAAGAAGTATTGACACTCGGTATCTTTACATTGTGGCTGTATTCGCTTCACGATGAAATACAGAATACAGCCTCAACTCTCGATATGATGGGCTTGCCATACGCTGACTGAGGACTTGATTGGAAAAACGAGAGAGCTACTGTATATAGGTCTGGAATTGTTTTTGTTTTTTGTGTTTTTGGACAAGAGAGAGAGAGAGAGAGGAGAGAGAGAGAGATCAGACAGAATGCGTTACTGTATATTGTTACTTTTCAGCAATTTCCATTCTGTGTGTTTTTTAATAGAGGGTGTGGGAAGGCACGTCATATTACATCGGTATCATTTTCAATAAATGATGGATATCCCCATGCGCTTTTTCTCTAAAGCCTCACCAAACACCTTATTTTATTGCTTTTTCACCCATATCAGAAAGGAGCATTGCTAGCTGAGTAGACAGGTACAGTGAAGACAGGCAGTGCAGATCCATCCCGCGGTGCCATCCGCAAGTGCCAGGGAAGTGAAGTGTGAGTTTCTGTTCTGCTCTGCCTGGCTCCAGAGTAATTGGCCGTCAAACGATTAAAATGTTTCAGGGCTCGCAGGCAGCCGCTATCTACAGACAGGCCGCCTGTGTGCGTCCTCCTATTTATCTGTATGCTGCCGCCTCGCCCGTACCCGTCTTTTAAACCACCTAGGGTCACGCCCCCGTGTTTCTGACAGTCAGCCTGTCGATCTGCCTGTTGACGTCTGTCCATTTGTGCATGTGTGTGGGTGTCAGTCTGGTCTGTCTGGGTCCAACGGGCTTCAGCAGTTGGAGATAACACATACTTGATTAACCACCTGCTCTTCTTGGAGATAGAGAGGAAATGGCAGTTTCCCCTCCTGAGGGGCATCAAATCCAAATAGCCCTCAAAGCAGGGAGTGTTCCTCTCTCACTTGTTTTTCAATGTTTTTATGAATGTGATAATCCTCAGGATAGTTTTAATTGTCATCCTAAATCATAATTCTTTTTTTCAACTTTGTTTGTATTTGTCGGTTGGATGGTGACTATTGTTGCTCATTAGATCGACTTGCAGTATCCTTGTGACTGCTGCCAATAGCAGAAAACAAACAAAACAATATTACCGTGGGTACAACCAGGATGCTTTTCACTGGTGAGACGTGTCTTACGTGACACATGAACTGTAGAGCTTTAGTTAGAAAACAAACTAATTACACTTTGAATCAATACTGTGCTTTATTCTTAATTAACTGTCAGTAATCTGTAACTATGAACTCACCCCTTCAGCAGTTTCCACAATGTTTTTTTTTTTTTTTTTAAATAAATAATTTGTTCACATAGCTTATTTTGGGTAATAATTATATATATATATACAGTATATCTCAAAAGTGAGTACACCCTTTAAATTTTTGCAAATATTCTGTTATATCCTTTCAGGGGATAACATTATCCTATTGAAACTTTGATATAACTTAAAGTAGTCAGTGTGCTGCTTGAATAACAGTATAGATTTATTGTCCTTTGAAAATTACTCAGTACACAGCTGTTAATGTCTAAACAGCTGGCAACAAAAGTGAGTACACCCCATAGTGAACATGTCCTAATTGTGCCCAATGATGTTGTTTTCCCGCCCTGGTGTCATGTGACTCGTTAGTGTTACAAGGATTCAGGTGTAAATGATAAGCAGGGCTGTTAAATTTGGTGTTTTGGGCACAATTCTCTCTGAATGCTGGACAACATGGCACCTCATGGCAAGGAACTCTCTGAGCGGCTGAAAAAAAGGATTATTGCGCTTCACAAAGATGGCCTTGGCTATAAGAAGATTGCCAACACCATGAAAATGAGTTGCAGCACAGTGGCTAAGATCATACAGCGGTTTTCCAGGACAGGTTCCACTCGGAACAGGCCTCGCCAGGGTCGACCAAAGAAGTTGAGTCCACGTGCTCAGCGTCATATCCAGAGGTTGGTTTCCAAAAATAGACGTGCGAGTGCTTCCAGCATTGCTGCAGAGGTTGCAGAAGTGGGATGTCAGCCTGTCAGTGCCCAGACCATACGCCGCACACTGCATCAAATCGGTTTGTATGGCCGTCGCCCCAGACAGAAGCCCCTTCTGAAACCGATGCATAAGAAAGCCCGCAAACAGTTTGCTGAAGACAATGAATCCAAGAACATGAGTTACTGGAACCATGTCCTGTGGTCTGATGAGACCAAAATAAACCTGTTTGGGTCAGATGGTGTCCGGCGTGTGTGGCGGCACCCTGGTGAGGAGTACCAAGACAAATGTGTTTTGCCTACAGTCAAGCATGGTGGTGGCAGCATCATGGTCTGGGGCTGCATGGGTGCTGCCGGCACTGGGGAGCTGCATTTCATTGAGGGACACATGAATTCCAATATATACTGTGACATCCTGCAGCAGAGCATGATCCCCTCTCTTCGGAAACTGGGCCGTAGGGCAGTTTTCCAACATGATAATGACCCTAAACACACCTCCAAGATGACAACGGCCTTGCTGAAGAAGCTGAAGGTTAAGGTGATGGACTGGCCAAGTATGTCTCCAGACCTAAACCCAATTGAGCACATGTGGGGCATCCTCAAGAGGAAGGTGGAGGAGTGCAAGGTGTCCAACATCCGTGCGCTCCGTGATGTCGTCGTGGAGGAGTGGAAGAAGATTCCAGAAGCAACCTGTGCAGCTCTGGTGAATTCCATGCCCAGGAGGGTTAAAGCAGTGCTAGATAACAATGGTGGTCACACAAAATATTGACACTTTGGGCACAATTTAGACATGTTCACTATGGGGTGTACTCACTTTTGTTGCCAGCTGTTTAGACATTAACAGCTGTGTACTGAGTAATTTTCAAAGGACAATAAATCTATACTGTTATTCAAGCAGCACACTGACTACTTTAAGTTATATCAAAGTTTCAGTAGGATAATGTTATCCCCTGAAAGGATATAACAGAATATTTGCAAAAATCTAAAGGGTGTACTCACTTTTGAGATATACTGTATATATATATATATATATGGCCGAGAGTTTAAAGAGATGTTTGATGCCACTCTCGTGTCTGTATGTTAAATAAATACATACAGCAGCCAACATGCTTACCTTGGCTTAGCATAGAGACTAGCATAAGGGGGAAACAGCTAGCCTAGCTCTGTCATGAGGTACCAAAAAAAAGCTTTATGTTATTTGTTTAATCTGTCTAAAAATATTATGTTGCACTTGGCTTTGGGTTTGTTATCACCTGCGAAGACTTCAGGAAGTCACTGCGCCTGGCCAAGGAATAGTCAGGCACATAACCCCTCTTAAAACCGCAATTTGTCATTTTTACACTTCAGTTCTTGTACAGATTAAACAAATGAGGTATAACACGTTAATTAGCGGGGGTGACCCTGTGACTATTCAACTGCCAATCTCACAGTGAAATTATCACAGTGGCGGTAAAGTGTCGTTATATAACAAAGGATAATTCCTTCCGGGCTATATGGAGGTGCTGGATATCTGATTTTACATTGGATTGCTTGGTTTATAGTCTTCTGGTTATATTTTATCTCTGTGAAGTTGTTGTTTGGCCTGTGTTTTCTCACAGTTGTAATACACATGTCTGACTTCCCTGTCTGCTAGCATTTGACAGACAGTAAGGTGCCACTGTGACCATTGTCAGGCAATTAGCAGACGGATGTTAACGGTCGTGATTAACATGTGTGAGGTCTCCGTGCCTTTGTTCCCATTTGGTAGACAGAAATGCGTCTTACCTGCGGCCCTGCCCGAGCAATTCTACTGTATAAATGACTTGAGTTTCTGTATACTCAAGGTCAGATGCTTGTAGCACATGTTGGTGCAGGTTATCTATCCTTTCAGCTGAAATTGATTGATTCTGTTGAACACTTTATTAAATAACACCATCTTGGCGATAGAATCAGAGATCTAAGAACGTAGCACATGAGAACCATTCTTTGTCAACACAAGCTCAGGGCGACATTTCTCCGCTACGTCTTTACACGGCAAATAAATGTCTGCTGCTATTGTTGTTCAAAAATGGCGTTTATACAGTAGAACCATATATGCGAGGTTGGGCATTCGGGCGGAGGTCTGCGCTCTCCCGAGTACCCGTCTAGTTAGGCTACCATCGGAATTGCACAAACGTTGCATCACATTTATCTGCCAGTCCATTTTCACATAACAGAGTTGTATAATGCGTTATTTATCCTATGACACTGTAGTTGTATCCCATTTCTCTGCATCTGCAGTATAGACATTATTTCTAAGGTTGTTTAGCGTTTTCCTGAGTCTCTCAGTGGTAGCAGTATAGACCAGTGGAGGTTAATAAAGCGACATGTTTCTTTCCCTACAGACCTGGTTTAGTAATTAGCCTCCACCATACCATAATTACACTGCAGATTGGAGCTTTGGCTGCTACAGTATTAGCAAAAGATAAAGGTTAACACTCTATACAGGTGTGCCCCAGTGGAAATAAAAATGCAACATAGTAGAGGAACCCTCCATGAAAATCAAGGAACTAAGGAATTTTTGTATTAGAATAATTAAACCAGCTTTAGAATGACAGCTAAGGAAGAGTATGAAAGTATGATAAATGCTCCCTACTTCTAGTAATGCAGGAGGATCATGGGATTAATTTAGCATCTCCTCTTTGGCAATAACCAGCTCATGCTACTTACTCCCCATGTCTCAGCCCTGTGTCCACAGAGCGGAATATTATAATAAGCAATGGAGGAATGGTTAGCCCGGTAGCTCACTGGGGAATACCACTTTTCTGACCTCTCCCTCCCAAGCCAGAGGTCATTGATCTCTAGGAACCCTCCTTGTCCACCTGTCACCAATCTTTGCCCTTTGGATATTCCCAGTCACACCACTTGTATCACATACATACAATGTGTCAAGGTCAGTTGGACTCTCTGTGGAAGGATAGGGAGGCCACATAGAAAAGATAAATTGGTTGGAGAAAAAAAACAGGAGAGGAGGAGAGTGATGGTGAGAATATTGCTATAGATGGGAAATGTGAAGAAAAAAAAAAGCATTGGGGGCATAGCAGGGTAGGCAATATACGTGTGTGTGTGGCGCAAAACCAAATGACCTGCAAGAGGGGAAGTGAACAAGATGTTAGATCAACACTCTGAGACAAAACCAGATTGTTTTTTTCGGTCTAGACTGCAATCAGCCAGATGCACATGTGGTTATATGTGCTGAAGTGAAATAAACCAAAACTCTATAAGGAATAGCCAGACAGTAAATGGAGGCGGCAAAGCACAGCATATATTATCAAGAGTTGGAGAGCGCAGACATGCAGACCATCATGTTTTATTAAGACCTGTTTTCCAGCCAGAGACATGAGTCAGCCTGCTCTGGTCAGGACTGTAAAAAGCCTAAAGGGCTGCCACTTTGCTAGATCCCCAACCCAGCAAGATTTTACACACCCACTCCTTCAGCCCATAGTTTTGTATTGAAATAACTCTGTGAAGAGAGCACATTTGTTAACTGTGCTGTTCACCAGTTTGACAATAGACTTCTCAATTAAATGACCTTTTTCTACATCTTTTCAGCCGTTCAGTTCATACAATACAGTGAAAAAGAAAAGACCCTTGACAGATCTCTGATTATAATCACTTGTTTATTCATTGTCAACAAGTGCCAGTGAGGAGACTGAAGAGATAAATCAAGTGAAGCAGTCTGTAATCCCACTCAGTTTCTTCTTAATCTCAGTAAACAGGAGAGAAAACACTGTCGCAGGAGACGGTGCCAGGACATGGCCCAGTCTGTTGGTGACAATTCCTGTGTGAATACTGTTCTATCCCGCCAACTATGTGCACATGTGCTACACTCGTGTCATGTACCAGCAGAAAGAGCATTTGTCCTCCTTGGCAGTCTGAGTGAACAGACGGAGCTCGAGGAAGCAGTCATTGGTCTGTCGGTCGGCCTCTCTCCGTCTTGGTTGCATTACAGTTGTCGCCAGTGGAAATGCTCCAGGTATGATGCGTATACCCCCCTCCTCCAGATGATTGTTATGCTTATTGACAGCGGATCCTGTCGGGACAGCTCATATGAGCACAGCTGAAAGTTGTCGCACCTCTTTGTGTGAGATTGCAGTTTATGTCACACTGACCAGACAGCCTTTAGTGAGAGAGGCTCTGCTGCACTGTTTAAATTGACTGAGCATAAATTGGGTGATAAAAAAACCCAAGTACCCAGACAAGAAGCCAGAAGGCTTGATGAAAAGGGAAATGCGTGTTGTTTATTTCTTCTCATTTTTAATGATGTTTTTCATTTTTTACTGCAGGAAAGCACAGCGTGCACAGCTTCCCCCCCCCCCCCCCCCCCCCCAAATCCCAATTTACATGCCACTTGAAATGATGTCCCTTTTATCTACAACACTATTTGCATACTTAATTTCTATCATGTACACTCTGTTGCAGTCAAGCAAATGAGAGCTGAGTACACGCTGTATTTTTGCAGAATGCACTGTGTCATGTATTAGAAATGAAGCGTTGCTTTGCTATCAGACGGGATGATGCGTGAGTGTTTCCTGGCTAAATGCCAAAGCCGCAAAGTAAGGTGGGGCTTCTATTTGCAAAACTTGATTTCAACGTGTGTGTGTGTGTGCCTGTGCACAGTGGGCACCTGGTGTTTCAAAGACCCTGCCTGAGGCAACGCAAATAAATAGCATCCATCAACAAGTGTGAAACGATACCAGAGACACACAAGATGCCATCTTGTCCCACAATTGATGCTGTTAAATTGATTCTCTCATCTTGAGGCCATATATGGAGTGCCAACAGCTGCATTGGGCGACTAGCCCATTTTGCCTTGGGAAGGTCAGGGAGGCAAATCTTTAGCCAATTTGGAATGAAAAAGTGGAATGTGAGGGAAAGATTAAAATGTGATTATGTGGCAGAGCTGGATGGGAAGACTGTGTGTCCATATGACAGTGGTTAGCGATGCACACTGCTCTCCAGTTAGCTCCCCAGCTTTTCTTAGCAGTGCAATTCCCAAAAGCTGACAGAGAATATGGAATAAGTCAAGACCTTGGGAAAATCAACCGTTTCAGACGCACAAGCATGTACTTTCTGTTCTCTGTCAGTTTGCCTCTATCTCTCTATCTCGCACACATACACACACACAAGTCAGTTCAGCCAAAACACCCATGGGGGAGAGCGTCTGGTTGCTGGAAATGTCAAACTGCTTTGTCACGTCCAATCTCAGTCAGAGAGCCTAACCACTGTGAGTGTAGAGTCAGTGCTATCAGTTGAGTTTAGAAGATAGCAATAATTCACATTTGAGACAAAAATGAATGGAATGTTGTGTTCAATAACCAGCAAATAAACTAAGATAATTAGAAGACAAGACAATATAAGAGCAGAAAATACAATAGTAAGAAAGTTATAAGAGCCAAAAAGTACTTTCTGGGTCTTTAGAATTAATTGCAGAATTACTTTGTTTGACAGTCCCTTCCAAAACCGTTACAAGTGACCAAAAAAATCTTTATATGAACGCTTCCTGGTCTTCCACATCTATGTTAAAGCTTACGTTAGGCAGCTGCATTCACTTTGTTAAAGCTTCAATGTGTAATTCCGAGCCACCTGCCCCAAAGAAATAGGAGGCAGTATTTCACCTCTAAACTGGGTCCATACGATCTTTAATGTTTATATTTTAGTTTGGCTTATTTATTGTATACTAATGTATTTATACTGTGTATTGCATTTACTCCTGTGTAATGCCTGTCAGTCAGTCATTTGGCAAGAATACGCAAAATCTGACCAAACTGAGAGCCAAAGAACAACTGCTGTCTTATAATGTTCACGTGGAGCGGATCCATCTGTGTGTTAACTAATGTTAACCGGGGGATGTATGGATTGTAGTTAGTTTATTGGACTAAATCCAAAGTGGCAGAAACTAAAAAAACAACCCGCATATTCGTCTCATCTTCCCGGTGGCGCCTCAGCCAGGAGAGCAGCCCGCTGGGGGAGGAGAGAGGTCGGCCGAGCCGGCACTTGGCAGCTGCCTCCGGCTGCGGAGTCAGACAGAGTCCCAGTCAGTGGCCGAAGAGACTTGAGCTCAGCTTGAACAAGCCTCAGCGCCAGCAGTCACAGCGGGCTGGTGGACCTGTACTTGAACAGTCCTAGCTGAAGCTACGTCGTGTCCCTGGGGCTGCCGACAGATATACACTTGGTGAAACAGCCTCCTGGCAGCTGTAAGGACAAAGCGAGGTGGTTTTTTTCATTTCTGCCACTTTGCATTTAATCCAATAAACAAACTATAAAACAGACACAGAACATGGCTGTAATATTTACAAGCTATACTTCTTCTCCCTCTGTACTGAGGGCAGACTGGAGCTACAGTGACTCACTATCACCTCTAGAGGAACAAGTGGTATTACAAGACTGGACTCAGCCTTAGTACATGGGTCGCTCGCTCTATCAGCAGAGCTACCGACGCGCCATCAAATTGACTTTTTTATCATATTTGCTAAAACTGTCACCATATTGTGACAGTAGTGCACAAAGACAGATAATCTGTTCCTCTGCCTCCCTCCCACCAGTGCTCCCAATGTCATCTGCAACATTCCAGCGCGCCCCAAGCAAAACAACCAACGCAGTGTCAATCACTGCTCGTGAACTCTGATCAAACTGTCAAACTGATTTCAACGTGTCGGCCGCGTCACAAACTTTCTCATTTTTCAAGTAAACGGTACACCTAAAATATGTTTTTGAAAACATGGAAAAAGCTATGCAGTTAAATAATCTTGATTCATATTTGATCAGCGCTGCCTAGTTTGACAGTTTGATCTGAGTTCACAAGCAGTGATTGACACTGGTTTAGAGACTCCTCGGCTCTCATTGGTTGTTTTCCCGTCGCACGCTGGAATCCTGCAAATGCCATTAGGAGCACCGGTGGGAAGCAGAGGAGCAGGATTTCTTTCACAAATAATCTGTCCCATACACTACTGCCAGGATATAGTGACCGTTCCACTAAATATGACAACAATGTTATCTTTTTTTATTAAAGTTACCAACTGCAGCTTTAAAACAGGTTCAAAGTTCCATCAGATCTATCTACTAATTCTATCATCATCATCATCATCATCATCATCATCATCATCATCATCATCATCATCATCTTCATAATCAAAGCACCAATTGCAGATCAGGCTTTTAAAGAGAGTTTAAAGACTGTGTACTGTCGGTGTGTAGGAGGGTGGATGGCAGTGGTCTCGTTTTCCTGCGGTGAATTTGATCTTTTAAAGCAATTCTGAAAAACACTCTTCATCTGTCTTAAAGTCTTCCTCTCATTTTTTTTTTGTTCACTGTTTCAATCCTTCCTATTACCAGTCTCACATGCAAGTCTTTTTTTAGGGTGAGCCATTCTACCCACTCACAAGCTGTTCATTATGCCACATACATGCAGTTCAAGGCTGCGATCACATCTGTCATATTGTCTCCAAATGAACGCACGGTTACGGCGTTTGTCTCGATGAGGAGTGTTTAATGTTTCGTCCGACTTTTTGGGGCGGAAGTTTCCCTCGCATTCTTTTAAGTCGTGATTGTTTCTATTGTGTGATGTTGTTGTAGGCGTTCAATGCCTCTGCTGTTCCCACAGGAAATAACATACATTTATTGCCCTTTTTTTCCTCTCTTGTTTCCGGCAGTCTGAATACACACTGATTCTGCTGTCTGGGTCCATGTTTCTCCCAGCAACCAATGAAAGGCTCCTGATTGCTTTGAATTTCCTGCAGTTTAGCTGCTGTCCCAATTTCCCTGTTTCCACCTCTTAATATACAGTCTATAGGCGGTACCTCAAAAACAAAAGAACCCATATCTGTGCTACCACGTGTATATTCTGTCTGTCTTTGAATATGTGTGCATCATCTGTCTTCTAGTATGTTCTCTCTGAAGCTTTATATATATACTGTACTTAATTATTATGATATTGTTGGCTTATATCCAAATCAGAATTTGATTTAAGTTCAATGGGAAATAAATGAACATGGCCGTTGATTTCCCCTTTGCCTCTTTGTGTGCAATTTCCATTGATTGCAATTGAGCACTGCTCTGTTTCCACAGGAGCTGATGCGGTCCTCTGTGTTCCACATGTTCATCTTGAGCATGGTGGCCGTGGACGTCATTGTTGCTGCTAGCAACTATTACAAAGGCGAGAACTACCTCAGGCACTATGACGAGTTTTACCTGGCAGAGGTGAGATGGTTTGTTTTGTTTTCATTTTCATTTCCTGCTCTTTCTTCCAACTTCCAACTGAAACCCCTTCAACGTTAACACAAACCCCGTTGACAAAGGCTTTTATTTATTTATTTACTTGTATTATCAGATTAAAAGCAGTATGAGATCATCTTTTGCTTGTTAAATGACATAGACGTGTGTTTTTCTCCTCAGTAGAGGTTGGATTGCCCTCTATGGTAATGTCATGGTCTGTTATTATTGGGATTTAATCCTGCATAATCTGAGTGGCTCATGATATTCCCCTATCCACTCACATAATGAATCATGCAACAGGGGATTAAAATCGATACATCTGCATATTTATAGTTTTTCAATAATCGGCATAAGACATTTAATTTCCATGAAGTAATTGATCAAATGTTATTTATGTAAATGTGTGTACGCCCTGTTATTAACGTGTATACACATGCACACGACACTGTACTGTATGTGTCATGCAGGGTAGTTTGAGTCATCAGTATGCAGGTAGTAAAGTACCAACAAAGACAGTGAGGAGCGTGCCCACCTCCCCCCGTCCCCTTCATACCCCCCTCCCCCCCCCCCCCCTCTCTCTCACACAGCTGAATGGAGGAGATAAGAAAAAGGAGAAAAGACAAAACGACTCAATATTACCTTCCCTCGCTCCCTCCCATCCATATCATACAGCCATCGATCTGGACATTTGTTCCAATCTGTGTGAAGGCTGTGAACGGAAAATAGGAAATGGAGGCACTGGGGTTTAGAGTGAAATGGAGAAATTCACATTTTATTGGCCGATTTTATTATCTCCTTCTTACTGTAGTCCCCCCCCCCCCCCTTGCTGTAAACAGTGGTAGAAGCATTCAGATCCTTTACTTAAAGGAGTCCTCCAAGGATTTAGTACTGCACACACACATTCGTGGGACAAGCAAGAGACAGATTTAAAACAGAATGGTCGAAATCGATGCAACAGAGAAGAAGATATTCGGAAGTTAAGTCCCTACGGACCAATCTCCAAAAAAAACGCACGATCCTACTTTTCCCATGACGTGGTAGCGTCTTATGCCAGAACCTAAAGTTCTCCATTCGTCAACATGAAGGCTTGAGCTACTTTATACTTTTGGGTAGTTTATTCTGTAACGATATATATATACGATTATGAATTAAATCTTAATCTGCAAAGTAACAAGGGATGAAATGTAGAGTGAAGAGTGTAATGTTTCCCTTTCAAATGTAGTTCAGTAGAAGAAGTACCGCTATATGGTACTTGCAGGTAAGTACATTGGCACCATTACTGAACCATGCCTTGTAGCTTGTAGTACTTAATGAACAGCTCATCTCTCTTTATTAAAGGAAGAGTTTACCTACGTTAAATACTGCAGAATATACTATACATATTTTTTATTACATTATTTTTTATTTTCTATTTTTCTATTTCTTGCACACAATTTTTATTTTATAAAAGTTTTCTTTTTTAATAATATTTCTGTATTTGCGCTTATTTTTTATTTCTCCTACTGTGTTTATGTTTGCACCATTACACCAAAGCAAATTCCTTATATGTGAAAACCTGCTTGACAATAAACCAAATTCTGATTCTGATTCTGAATATCTGTTGTCTGTTGTTGAGAGACATTTGTGGTGTCAGGGACTAAATCCCAACCCTCATTGCTATTTTCTCCATTCCGTCCCAGGTTGCCTTTACTGTGTTGTTTGACCTGGAAGCTCTTCTGAAAATCTGGTGTCTGGGCTTCACCGGCTACATCAGCTCCTCCCTGCACAAGTTTGAATCTCTGTTGGTGGTGGGCACCACGCTGCACATTTACCCTGACCTCTACCACTCTCAGTTCACCTACTTTCAGGTATGTATACACACATACACACTCAATACACGCATGCACACACACACACACATTTCAGGTATGTATACACACATACACACTCAATACACGCATGCACACACACACACACACACACACACACACACACACACACACACCAGTATAAATATTCATAAAATCCTATTGTATCCTAAATATGAAATTGAATCATCCACACTTAAGATAAAATTGCGGTAAAGAACAGAAGCTGTGAATCATTTCGTGACATTTCTTTCCTGTGACCTTGCATTAATGAGTATGAATCAATCATATCACTCTCCGGTGTTAAAACTTCTCCCTCTTTTCGCACAAATGAGCCACATTTTCAGTAAACTGTAGCATCTCTCAGTCATGACATTATTAGAGTACATTAGATGTATTCAGTGAAAAGAGTGGTAGAATTAAACACAGCCTGAATGGGCGGTCCTAAATTCCTATTTAGACTTTCACTGCAGAGAGCTGTGAAAGTCCTAATCCTTCTGTAGGTGGAATAAATAATGTGTGATGGCCTCACTAGAGATGTATCTATTAGTGATGGTCTGCAGTATTTGTTTCTATAACTTCTCTATTCTCTGTTGAGGATAGCGATCCAGTTTTGTTTTCAGTTCTCATGGCAGAAACATCAATCAACTGTGTTTATTATGGCCCATGTGGCAACGGTGCCTTTTAGCATTATCATCTATCCAAAGCCTTTAACTCACAAGTAACCCGGTGACCTGTGCTGTCAAGTAATGGAGACCATGAAAAGCTCTGTGGAAGATCTGATTGGAAAGAGCTTCTTGATAGGTCTTTAATGAGCCTTGACCATACAAGCTGCCCTGATCCTGTCTGACTCACTCAACAGCTGTCTTCCACACATGTGCAAATGCACACACATATAAACATATATAAATCAAATCAAATCAAATTTATTTATATAGCCCAATATCACAAATTATACATTTGTCTCAGTGTGCTTTACAGACTGTACAGGTTACGACATCCTCTGTCCTTAGACCCTCGCATCGCACAAGGAAAAACTTCCTAAAAGAAACCCCAAAATTAAAGGGGAGCTGGAGCTGTATTCCATAGAAAATAATTGTTCACTTGTTCTTTTCTCGTTGTTCTTTTTGCCATTTTTCAAAAACATATTCTCGATATCACCACTCCAAAAACAAACATTAGTGTTTTTGTTAAATGTGTTTTCCTTCCTTCCAAGGCAGTCATTGCAGTACAAGATCCCCCCCAAAAAAAAGCCTATATCTTGATTTATTTTTAACTCTGAATAACACTTCCTTATATTTGCATGGTAATGCAATCTTGAAAAGTTTATGTATTTCTGAATTATGGTGCTTTCATGTGCTGGCAAGAGGTTCCATTATCCTAATATATTAAAATTGCTGAACAGTATTGCATTCATGAGCTATGCAGGGCTTTGAGGAAAACAAAGATTGGATGGAAATTTGTATAACCCATATTGCGATTGTGAATTAATTTGGAAATACTTTCTATTAATTACACTTCAGGGCTGTGTTGTGGTCTACATGTCATATCTCCCAGCTAAATATTTGACTTCTTAGCACATGTTGTGCAGCTCTTACAATTAAAACAAAATACATAATTGTCATTGCTCATTGCTGTGTTGTTAGAAATCTTTTGATGTCGTAGAAAAAGCAATTAATCGAACCACAATAAGCACAGAGTAAACATGTTTTTGCAATTTCACTTTATTTTTTATAGTAATAGGTATTTTTAAAGTATCCTTATGAAGTATTAACAAAATAAGTTTCAATGACACGCAAATAAATACAGCGGAACAAACTCAGAGTAGCAGCGACTACTAAACATCCTGCACAGATAATACACGTTTGTGTGAAGTGCAATGTCAGAAGATTTTTCATTTGCAGCCATACATTTGTACACATTCATATCAGTTGTCTGCTTTTGGCTAATGAGCCCGTTTTTTTTAAAGCGCCACTGGGACTTACCGTAAGTGCCTTCCTCACTTCCCACTCTCGGGGAAAGCGTTTCTCATTCATCCTCCTTGCTGATATTTTTCCAAGTAGGTCCCAGTTTAAACAGGTTGACATTTAGTCACAAGTGATTAGGGCTCTGTGAGGGAATCAGACGAGCTAGATATAAGGAGAAGGGAATAAGCCGCATACAATCGATGCTCCTTTCAGATTTTAACCTAATTTTATCCAACCTAAGGGTGTTTCACTGCTAAAGGTTAGCCTTACCAATCGTCTTTCAGTCGGGACCAAATGTCACACGCTTTAGAGCCCATACATACACACATGCAGCACTCTTGGCGGAATGATTTTTTAATGAGCCAATGGAAACCCACCTCGACGCTTCCTTCCTGTGTGTTCAGAATGGCAATGACTTGAGTAGCGGCACAATTTAACACTTCATTCAGAAAAGGCAGGGCATTGTATCGTTTTGACATTTCTGGTAGGGATGCACTGATCCGAGTCTGGCTATTGGTGTTTGGCCAACATGGGTTTAAAATTCTGGATTGGATATCTGTGACTGCGAACAATGTGACACATTATGCAATTCAATTTTATGTTAAGCATTGATTTGTCTCACAAGAGACTGGAGCCAGAAGCACACACAGGCAACACAGCTGGAGAGCCATTCTCTGAGTTTAATTTATAGTTAGTCATTGGCAGCAGACTCACAATGCTCTTTGTAAAAAAACAAAACAAGGTTTAGATTCAGCCATGCAGCAACATGATGTAATTTATCGTGTTTTGCTCTCCAGATCTGGCCCTGAGCCTGAGCTATAGTTGAGATAACGCCTCGTAAAAGTAATTAGTTTCGCACATCAAAGTGATTTCATTCAAGATTGTTTTTTTGTTGTTGCTAATTTCATATCAGTTTGAGTACTGGTCGAGATTAGACCACATTTATTTATCTAAGTACTATAGGTGTACAGAGACGTCGTTATCTGTATCTGTCTCTAGTTCAACCAAAACAATTATCTTTCTCTGTCTCTTTATCTGTCTCTTTATCTGTCTCTGTATCTGTCTTTGTATCTGTCTCTGTCTCTGTCTCTTTATCTGTCTCTTTATCTGTCTCTTTAACTGTCTCTGTCTCTTTATCTGTCTCTGTATCTGTCTCTGTATCTGTCTCTGTATCTGTCTCTCTATCTGTCTCTGTATCTGTCTCTGTATCTGTCTCTGTATCTGTCTCTGTATCTGTCTCTCTATCTGTCTCTGTATCTGTCTCTGTATCTGTCTCTGTATCTGTATCTGTCTCTGTATCTGTATCTGTATCTGTCTCTGTATCTGTCTCTGTATCCGTCTCTGTCTCTGTATCTGTATCTGTCTCTGTATCTGTATTTGTCTCTGTCTCTGTATTGTCTCTGTCTCTGTATCTGTATCTGTCTCTGTATCTGTCTCTGTCTCTGTATCCGTCTCTGTATCTGTATCTGTATCTGTCTCTGTATCTGTCTCTGTATCTGTATCTGTCTCTGTATCCGTCTCTGTATCTGTATCTGTCTCTGTATCTGTCTCTGTATCCGTCTCTGTCTCTGTATCCGTCTCTGTCTCTGTATCCGTCTCTGTATCTGTATTTGTCTCTGTCTCTGTCTCTGTATCTGTCTCTGTCTCTGTATCTGTCTCTGTCTCTGTATCCGTCTCTGTATCTGTATCTGTCTCTGTCTCTGTATTTGGATCGGAGACCGGAAGCAGGTGTGGTTTACGCAAAGTCAGGTTACATCAGGCAAATGTTGTATTTTCTAACATAATATTCATT
Source organism: Cottoperca gobio (assembly GCF_900634415.1). Lineage (NCBI taxonomy): Eukaryota > Metazoa > Chordata > Actinopteri > Perciformes > Bovichtidae > Cottoperca > Cottoperca gobio. The sequence goes on from NC_041375.1 coordinate 19,496,903, forward strand.
GCGTATCATAGCAATGTTTGTGCCTTCAAAGCATCAACTTCATTTAATATTGGCACGCGATTAATTATGAAATATATTTCCCCATCCTATTCTTTGAGGCTAACGGCATTGTCATCCTGGGATGCCGTCTCAGATTCCCGAGCTGATGGGAGGCTTTGGAAAAGAAGAAAGATGAGCAAAGGACTAGTTTGCTGTTATGGTCTTATATCCTGTGTGAACTTAGCCTCTTATGGTTTGCTCTCAGCCCCAGAGCTGGTGTCTGTTGTAAAATGGATAGTGATCATCATGGTCTGTCAGGACTAGAATGTATAGTCTCTTCCCATCCCATCTGTCATCATGCTGTGACTGTCATTACTGTATTTGTTTTCTGTAAGTTCCCTTTTAGACTAGCGTCCCCTGTTTGCATCCTTATTTTGCTGTGTATCCGGGGTAGTGAGAGATTAGAGTGAGATTCTAAAGAACAATCTTTGGCCAGGAGCATCAGTGCTGAGCTCGATCAATAGGCAGTCTCTGGACCCCCCGATCAAAGCCTGACCAATATGCATCACCTGTTGGGGGTTTGTTGTCACCACAAGCAATTTAGGGACGACGCCTGTTGACGGAGCACACTATCACTGCACCTTTACCACTGGGTCGAGATCAATGCTCTGCTTTTTCAAAATCAATATCTTATCAATGCGCCACAGTGTTTTCTGATATTTATTTTTGAAGCTATCTTTAAAATACCACCTCTCTCTTCCTTTGGCGGTGGATTATAAAACCACTGTTACACAAACAGCAACATAACAGTAGAAATGTATTTCTTTCTTCACCTCAGGTGCTCCGTGTTGTCCGTTTGATTAAGATTTCCCCGGCCCTGGAGGACTTTGTGTATAAGATATTCGGTCCTGGTAAAAAACTAGGCAGCCTGGTGGTGTTCACAGCCAGCCTTCTCATCGTCATGTCGGCCATCAGCCTGCAGATGTTCTGCTTTGTGGAGGAGCTGGACCGCTTCACCACATTCCCCAGGGTAAGGAACTCTTTTATTATTTTTTAAATAATCCAAGTAATCTATTCAAGAAAGCTTCCATAGGAGGGATCTTCACCTTCTCCAATGTATTTTAGTATGTGTTCTATTTAGGCAAACTGTGTATAAATGAATCACACTTTTCACTCTGGGGGAAAAAGTAAATCCTGAGTCACATACTTACATAAATGGCTTATTTATTGAACAGATTTTTGGAAATCTGTCATCAAGAGTCTAAATAAAATAAAATTCCAATCAGGGTAACTTTTAATACGCATGATGGACTTAACTCTTTACTCTAATATGCTTCTGTGTGTTCATAGCAGGTAGGAATACATCACCTCTCCTCTCACTGTATTATGGGGCTTCCTGTGGTTACATATATCAATGTATCTTCACTTATACCCACAAATGATGCATTTGGAGTTTTTGTCAGTTGTATTTGGTTTAGCCGTTATTTAGTAATTATACTACGGTAATTATTTTTTAAAGCAGACCAAACCAGTAAACTTAACTCAACTGCTACAAACACACCTTTTCTGAAAATGCCCTAATATTCTAATAATTTGCTCTCATGGAAACATAAAATATAGATCAAATCAGGAGATACAGGTAGTATATGAAATACATATACATACAGATTTATAAATTCCTATGAGCGGTTCCAGAGGGGCACCTCAGACGCCTGCAGATGCGAATGATGGGTTGCATGATTAGTCGACAGATGTTGTACCTCCTTTGATTTCTAAGTGCTCATGAGCCTTTTCTCTCTCATTAGCCTCGTCTTTTCATCCTCGTCTTTTTTTCCTCTCTCTCCCCTCCAACATTTCACTGATCCCAGGCACAGCGGGACATGAGGGGTTGCTCGTAAACAGATGCCACTTGTATGCCGTGTTACCCTTCTTCGCTCTCGTTTTCCCTCATTCGTTTTCTGTATCGTTTGCGCCTCACACAGCCGCATGTACGCACGCACGCAGACACACGCATCCCATCCTAGTTGTGATGTTTGGCTGTCTCTCCCACGGGCAGACCTGTGGCTGGGTTTATCTTTATCTGCACTGGTGAGAGCAGGTGGGGGGGGGGCTCTGTCTGTGAGGTCAGATGCTAAAAAGGAGGTGCAGGCGTGCCATTTGACTCCAGGGGCTACAGTGTTGCAGCTGGCTGTTCCCTGCACTTTTATCTGACCTCTACCAAGTAGATGAGAGGGCAGCAGGACAGGAACAAAAGAAAAGAAAAGATGGCTGTCCCCTCACTTCCTCTTTTGTATTTCTAAATATCACAGTCGCTAGCTAGAGAAGAATGGTCAGTAGGGGATATGCGCATCATGTGTGTGATATTTACCGTTTCGTGAAAAAGCATGTTTCAAATGTCACATCTGTCTGTTTCTCTGTGTAATTTCCTCCCCGTCTCTGTCTTTCCCTCTTTTCACCGCTTCCGCTTGTGTACTCTGTTGCCCTCTCTCGCCTTTGGCCTCTCTCTCACTTTCTCTTCTCATGTGCTTTCATCCCTCTAGGCATTCATGTCCATGTTCCAGATCCTAACCCAGGAGGGCTGGGTAGATGTCATGGACCAGACCCTGGTGGCTGTAGGTCATATGTGGGCTCCGGTAGTGGCCATTTACTTCATCCTCTACCATCTGTTTGCTACCCTGGTGAGGAACTTACTGTGCTGTTGTAGAAGTCAAATAAGTTGAAGAGACTGTTGAAATGGAGTTTTTAGTGTTTTGGTTGGGTAGGCTTTTAGTCCATATTCTATTATTTTGGTCAGTAAAAAGCAGGTTGGCGATAGAAAAAGTGGCAAAATGATACATGAATTGATTTCTTACTGTATTCAATTAATGCCATCGCCCCTTCAGTGTTCTCTCAAGTGGTACATCTAATCACAGTTAATCAGACTCACAGGCGTAAGATGTGCTGGCATTTCAGTGTTTGGCCTTCTGATACGGGGATCATTCAGACAGTCTGCGGATGAGTCACACTTCACCCCAGACAGACAGGATGTCTCCCCGAACAGAGCAAGCAACAAATGCAATTACTCAGCAGACTTTGTACTTTTGAAAAAAAAAAAAAAAAATCTTATGTTTATGGTAATGGTGATAATCACATTAACATATTGTACTGTGTTCACACAGAGAGCATATGTTCTCATGCACTTCCTCTTGTTGCGTTTTTAGATTCTGCTCAGTCTTTTTGTGGCTGTCATCTTGGACAATCTGGAGTTGGATGAAGACTTGAAGAAGCTCAAACAGGTAAGAAGCTTACAGTATTGTAGGTTATCTCCGGAGACGAAATAAGTTCACGCTCAGAGCTGCGAGTGCAATCTCTTTCTGGGAATATGAGCAGCTCATGCATTTGCAAATACAGCGTTGAGATTCCAAATGAAGTGAAGTAAGCCACTAAATAATAAGTCTCTGAGTTAGTGGTTTCCTTCTTCAGTGGAGTTTGCAATCACTCACAAATCAATTGCAACCCAGTCGTATGCAGTAAGTACTGACCAATCAACAGCATTGTAGATGATAATGGGACTCAGCGGCTCACCAACCCCACAAGTCTCGCTAACTATTCTCACCTATTAAAATCAGAATCAGAAATCCTTTATTAGTACACAATAGCTACATAGAATACAAGTAATATAAGTACAAAGTGGTTGATAAAAAGTAGTAAAAGGGAATATTGCACATGGCAGTGATAATTGCACAAATTATTGTAATATAAGTGAAAAAAAATTTAACTAGGTGTCGCTGATATAAAATGAAACACGATTTTCACCTGAGAAACTCACTTTGGTGACGTTTAAGATAAATTTGACACGGTTTCTAGAGGTTTCTTGTTTTGTTTTATTTTTTTGCCTTTATTTATACAGGTAAAAATCTCATTGAGACATTCTCTCATTCTCAAGAGAGACCTGATCAGATGGTAACAGTACCATGCGACACACATGACGCTAAACACAGACTTTATTAACAAGTGGTGTGTGTGTGTGAAGACTTCCAAGTGACTTTAGCAAAGTCTTAGATAGTTTGGGATTTCATTATACTGAAGAAGAGGACTGTCAATCACACATCATTCTGTTTCTCTCAATCAAATTCAACCCGGGCCGTGCCAGACTACAGCAGAGCTAAAGATGTGCCATGTGGCTGTTACATTCACTGCGTTAAACTTTATGTTACAATGCAAAACTAACCACAGCAATTCTAAGACGGAACTTCTCATGTTGAGAATATATCCTCAGGAGTTCTATATGAATTGTTTCAATATGTCGCAGCGAACAGCAGGAGTCTCTTCTGATCTCCGACGTAGTTTTGATATGAGACCATTTTCAGATGGTGGGTCATGTGATTGGCCCATCATGCTTTCTGTATTATCGGTGGAGTTACTGTACCGAGTAGATACCAAGTGCTGATTCTGGCCAACCGCGGCACTAGGGGGATCACTTTGAGCTCTACTTGTGCTTGGCAGCTGCGAAACACTACAACACAGCTGCCCTTTTCCTCACATCATTTTAAGAATATACCGCTTCATAGTTTTCTGTCTTACTTTAATAAATACAGTTGACTCTGCATGTTTCATCCTGTAGACCTGGGCACCCAGTGCATACATTATTTGAATTTGGAAAGTTTAAAGGGATTTGATTTGCATAACTGCCTTTTCATTAATCACGGTAACATGTGGCGAGAAATACACGTTTGAAATGACATTTTCTATAATAATAATACATTTTATTGATATTATTTATACAGAGTAAAATGATGAATCCGAATACAAATAAAAAAAATCTGAATAAAAACATAAAAAACATTCGGTTTATCTTAAGTACATGTGTCTGCTGCTTGACTTTTCTGCTTGTTGTTTGCCGCTACATTTAATTTTTAAAGCCGACCACTTTGTGTTGCTACCCTTAGAAAACAAATGTGACAGGGTTGTAATTTGTGCTCACATGTGGGCAGGGCTCTGAATCATTTCTTCATTCTCACCTTTTTTGTATTTTCTCTCTAGAGGGTTGAGTAAATGGGCAATTAACTTTAATAAAGCAAAACCCTGTTGTGTGAAAAGGCTGGCACACACACACACACACACACACACACACACACACACACACACACACACACGAGGCCTTGGTGCTTGTCATTGCTCCATGAGGGAACCACTTTCTCTCGTAAAATTCAAATGAAGTACAGTTGCAGATGAACTTCTAGAGGGAAATTGTTTTTTGAATAGTCACAGAGAGAGAAACGCCCCTGGTCAATTCGCGTTGGCAGGCAGACCGTGCTTTTACATAATTTAATCAATTTATAAGACCACTGACATGAAGGTTTGGCACACACACACACACACACACACACACACACACAGATCACCGGCGTGCACTCATAGCTGGCTGGCAGGTCTCGGCTTGCCCGGGCAGGTTATTTCCCACCCACAGCTGAGTGATTAGGCTCAGTGACTGTAAAATTGCCTATTTTACAGGTGCTTCAATCACGGATACAGCGCCTGACTATAAATAGACCATAGATTGCAATCGCCCTCCCACAAGAGAAAGCTTCTGCAAACATTTGGCACAAGCCCAGTGACACGGCCAACCTTTCTGTGAGGAAACACACGTGGGCTGTGAGCGACGCAAAACCAATTACGCTGTATGTGATGAATTATTTTCGCCTGCTGTTTGATGAATGACTTTATTGAGTTGGTAATGTTTGCTATTTGTCCTTAATGTGACCATGGAAAGCTCTTTAAAAAAAGAATGAGCAGGTACAGAACATAGAATTGCCTGATGTGTTCCTTATGTCGTATTGTATGTATAGTTAAGTGTTATGGGATGGATATCAATTGAGAGTTTAACACACACAAGCGCACATGTGTGTAACCCCCCTCCCCCCCCCCCCCCCCCCCCCCCCGAGACACTTTTAATCTTTTATTCTTCACAGTTGGTCGAACACACAGTCGCCGCGTTCAATTTAATTGGAAATAATGGAACAACAAATCGATGGTGCAAATCATATCATTTTTGTCTTGTTGTTATTTGAAGTGAAATAAGGTATGATGTATGTGTGCTTTTAGGGGAAAATAAGGGGAAGCTATACAGACATTTCTAGTCCTGGGAATAAAGTATATGGTTACATTGTTGGTGACATTTATTAGGCGAAGTGAGCTAATCACATTCACTGTCGTACTGAACGCTGCATTTGTAGCTACTGTGGACAAAATGTTTCTGAAAAGTACGTGGTGACAGTTTATCTTGCCCTAACATCCCACTCCCCTTCAGGCTCCATCTGTGTTGGAAATATCAGTAGGAAACAAACCAGTCACCTCCCCTTACATACCATTGTATTTTGCTTCTACCCATGAAAGACTTCAAGCATAGAAGACCTGTGTGGTTGCAGGTGTGCCTGCAGCGTCTTTATGTGTGTCTGGTTCATTAAAACAATAAAATGTGCAGCCAAGCTTTGAGTGATAAAGCCCACCTGCACGGCTCAATTATGCAGGATGATCGTGAACCATTCTTCAAATTATTTTCCATATGTGTTGGTAAGTTGCTGCCAATGTCATGTTCCAGGTGACGTCCATGTTACTCTTGTTATACAGTAGTAGAAGTGCTCACCTTCAGCATATCATTTATTAATTTATTTTCCACTGACCCGCAGCATCTTGTTTAAAACAATCCTGTGAGTAGGTCGATGAGGCGTCAGGGGACGAGTGTAGAAAGGGAAATACCTGCGAGTCACAACTTTTAGAGAACTACACACCAAATGCTCTGTGCAGGATCATCGGTAAAAGTACGGCAACAATGACAAACTGCGTCATTAAAACGAAACTTCTACAGGTCGTTTAAGGCTGTACTTTTCCATTTTCTTCAAACTCCAACCCCACCCTCAAATATCAGCGCTATTATTTCCTACATCTGTGCTCAGTGGAGCGTTAAGGGCGCAGATCAGCTTAGATGGAGTTACCACGGAACACCTTTTTGCTCGTCATTTTCGTTGTCATCAGGGCTGGTTTAAGTTTCTAACTGTCAATCCATGCTTATAAGCTACTTCTCCTTGACAGTCACCATAGCCGTGTGTGTGTGTGTGTGTGTGTGTGTGTGTGTGTGTGTGTGTGTGTGTGTGTGTGTGTGTGTGTGTGTGTGTGTGTGTGTGTGTGTGTGTCTGCCAATGTCTGCTGATTTGATAATGACATCACCAATCGGCATGCAGCGAAAAACATCTGTCATCGTTTGTATGCTTTCAGGGGAATGACTTGCATCTGTCAACCTCGACAGGCCATTTGTCTTGATTTGGTTTTTCATCTAAGAGTCAAAGCTTGAAACGTCAGGAGAAAGCATAGAGGCTTGTGGGTAGTCACACTGCGATCAAACATATCAGAGTTAGCATGCTGTGCTTTAATATCGGGGAACTGTTGGCAAAGGAAAGCGTTCTGAATCCACGCTTTGTAATCACAGCCAGGAATTAAAGTTATTTGCCTTCAACACACACACACACACACACACACACACACACACACACACACACACACACACACACAGAGACCCATACAGACACAGGTTCATGTGTTCTCACATGTATGTGTGTCACATACACATAAAGAGTGGTCATTAATAATTAGGGAAGTAAGTGAGAGCAAGCAGGGCTGCAGCTAATGAACAGCCAGTTTATTATACCAGACTGATGAGCACGGAACACAGAAGAGCTAGGTATTCCTTAAAGGCACACACACACACACACACACACACACACACACACACACACACACACACACACACACACACACACACACACACACAGATAAATGCATGTGTGCACCAGTGCATGCTCGACTCATCAATGTTGATTAGGATAATGCATTTATTGCGTGAAATTAGGTTTGATAGAATTGTTTAATGAAATGAAGTCTGGGACAGGAGAAAAGTAGACAGCAGAGGAAATCAGAAGTGAAGAGAAGAAGTAGACGCCCCTTTCCCACACACACACACACACACACACGTTGCACACATCAGCCTCCCAGGTGTGTTTCTGTTCAAAGCTGATGTGAAGCTTGTGCTGAACTGCTCATGAAATGTCTGTGCAGCAGAATCTGCTTGATTTTGTTTGCTGCAGACTAACCGACTAAAGGTTTTTTTCAAGATCATTTTTTATTGGAATCATTTACATTACATTTTTCTGTGAGTAATATGCATTAGACATTTTCCTGCCAAAAAATGTGATGAAGAGTAAAATCCTTTACAGACATTACGGCGCTACAATGCAGTAATGGCAGCTGCTTTACTTCCCCCAAACTGGAATCCGTCAATATGTCGCAGTAGTACTGCAGTGTACTGTAGTTTCAATCTCCTGTTGAATAAGGGACTCTGCATACTTGTTGGATAATTAACAGCCTAGAAATGTCAGTGAGTCTTTGAAGAAACAATTAATGCTATATTTATTGTACAGAGGGTGACATTTCTTACTCTCTTCTCGTTCGCCTTTGTTCTTTCCCAAGGATAAACGCAGGTGATGCAGTCCTAGACATACATCGAAAATGTCAAAGTGCCTCCCAGAAGCACTTTTTGGTCAATCAGAGGAAGACAACAAGAAAGGGCCAATAGCTGCATTTGATTTGAAAAAACGAGTTTGTCGATTGGACGTCGCCGCTTGCCCGGTATTGCTCTGCCTTCCTCTACAGCAGGGCTATTCAACTTCATTAGCAAGTGGGCCAAATAGGAACATCACTGGGGGTTTGTGGGCCACACAATACTTTGTCAATGAATCACTACAAATAACTCTTACTTACAGTAGTGTTAATAGTTACTAATACAGGAAATGAACTAGTCACGTGCATCCCCTTTTTTCTCCCATTTATTTGTATCACCTTAATTCATTACAGAAAGCTGTGGCTACAAGGCTTCACACAAAAGTGCAAAATGTTGCATCTTTAAAATCAAGGAGACATGAGATGTTTTCCCAACAGCTCCATGTCCACTAATGTAGAAAGAAATATGAATATAATAAAACAGTATTCACCACATTACCAGGAAGTAGCCCTGTTTATAACATCCTCAACACTTCCAAACATACATCAGGTGCTTTGAAAACAATCCATATCCATACAATGAAATACTAAATGCAAATAGAACATAGTGAAACAGTAGCATCAGACTCACAATAACATACATATCTTATACATGTTTACAATTTAACAGTAAGTAGGCTTATTTGAATCATAAAGCAGATCTGTCTTTGCATTTACACTAAGAATGCATCACATTAAGTCAGGTGATGTACTCCTACAGAACTACAAACATATCACACTTCTGTCATGTTTGAGTCAGTGAGAGAAATTACACTTTAGGGTTTTTTTATATTCAGAACTCAGTTTTCAAATTGAACTGAAGCTCTTTTATTAAATGATATGTATCGTGTTTATGTGCACGTTTCCGTGTTTACTGCGTTACTTTGCACGTTCACATTCTCTCCTCTGCTTCGCGAAGGGCTCTGCCCCGACACACACACACACGTGCGACACGTGCCCACACACCTACAGTCAAGTCAGTCAGTTAGACACAGCGGAGGAGAGGAGAGAACTTAAACAAAGCAGGGCTGCTATCGTGGCTCCCTCTTGTTCCGGGCAAAAGCCACTTGACTCCGTTAAATGATGCTAACGGTCCCGGTACTTTCCTTCTCCGTTCCTCTGAGCCCACAGGGAAATCTGGCAGAAAACGAGCCGTGACTTGACCTGTAGTGTCGCTTCACTTTGTATTCTTTCATCACGGAAATACATTCGTTGCACGATAAACACACCAGTGTTTTACTTGTTGCGGCTTTTATTTATGCTATATATGCCAGCCCGATTTTGCAGGCAACCTCTTGCGGGCCAGAAAAAAGTTCAGAAGGGCCGTATCCGGTCCGCGGGCCACTAGTTGAACAGTGTCACAGTCAGCGGGCTTTGTGATGTGAGAGACTGATGGTCCATTTCCATCCAACAAATCTTTCATGCCCACAGCGCAATGTGTGCAGGGCCGAGGGGAGGTGCAGGGAGAGGGGAGAATGTTTACCCTGTGCCGGTAGATATCACCCAAATAGAAGGAAAAAAAAGGTGTTTACCCCTCAGGGCAGTGATGATGATGATGATAATGTGTGTTTGTGTGTATCTCTTTGTTAGTATGGATATGAATTGTCAGCGGTGTCAAATGTGTGTGTGTGTGTGTAAGTTTTGCATTTCTTCATGCGTTTGTGTGAAAGTGGATATGTCTGGCAATCAAACAGGTCCTGGGGCCAGGTAGATGAGTCATGAGGAACACATTTGGAAAATTGTAAAAAAAAAAAAGAAAAAAGTAGGAAGCTAGGCATAGAGCGAGAAAAGATAAAAGCGGAGCTAACATGCCTTCATCTACAGTCTGTTTACAAAATGTATGAAGACAAAGTGACATTTGAATCCTTTGCACATTGAGCTCCGAGACCTCGCACTCTGTCCTTTTTGACATTTTCTCTTCCTCTCTTTCAAAGTGTGCCAGACTCTTATGAGCCAAGAGGAGACGATGTAGCTGTGACATTGTTCAGCCCGTGTTCAGGACGTGTGTGCTCTACAGGCACAGTAATGTTTTTCCTCGCCAAATGTGGAACCTGCGTGATAACATTTCAATTTCGGTGTTTCTTTGTTGGTATTAAGGTCATGTTTGTTACGACGAAGAAAATAGCATCACAGAAATGACCTACAGTTAATCAGGCACCCCGAGTCCAGATATCTGGAGTCACAGGCAATATCTTTAGTGAGATATCATATAATATCAGAATATATTAGCCATTAGCTGATATTAGGTTATTGCAGATATGAATGATGACGAGCACAATAATTATATGTTTTACTACAGTAACAAAATGACCTTTCTATCAGAATAATCTCTGATGAATGTATTATTCATCACATGAATAAACCCATAAGGTATCTTGGGCACGATTTCCGAAAAGTGCACCGTCAGCAGCTTCTTGTTTTTCGCTAACCTCCAGCGGTTTACTTCCTCACCTCGCTGCAGTGGTGTACAGAACGTGTACAAACGTGTATTCTACCGTGTGGACGGTACACCATGACATCATTCTAAAATCGACTTTCAAATTTCAGGGATCTTTATCAAAAATGTTTTTTTCTTTATGTTACATTTAAATGTTAAATAATTTGATATTGGCCTACATATCAAATATCATCTGTATCTGTCTCAAAAATACAGTATTATTTTAGCGGGAAGGACATATGAACCAATTACACTGATCAACCTGTTGTTCATGAGAAGACATGCTCATTATGTTGCACTCTTTTCATTTCCTGGCCCAGCCATCCTCCTTAAAATGTGTGAATGTTTCCCTATCAGATCCTCTGTAGCTTGTTCACGCGTGTCACCCGGTAGACTCTGGCCTTCGTTATTTTACACCCACTACGGCCTTCAGAAAGGATTTCCTCTACACACACTTAATTGTCGCTGTAGATATCAGATCCCCAGATTATCTGACCTGTGTGAGGCTCAGTTAAAAGCTTCAGTGCGCTGCTGTGCTTCATAGGTTGTACCATCTAACCATACTGCCATCTAGAGCAAAGCCTAACAAATGCCACGTTTGAATTGTGATTCGTTGTTGCTCGAGGATTTAATACTGGAGCAGACCAATGTTTATAATTGTGTGCCTGGTTCTGCCCTAGAGGTCTATGTGGGCATCACTTGTAGTATGATGGATGACTACTCTCTCAGATCCCCAATATATTATCAGCTCAACTGACATTGACATGAACATGCTTGAAGAAACACTGTGCCACAGACGGGGAAGGGTGTGATGTGGCACCGAGGTAATCGGATTGCTGCGCCCAGTATGTCAGGCGTGTCAAAGCAGGCGCGGAGAGAAGCGTGGCGGTGACAGTGTGTAGTTGTCAGTTATGTTGCGTCTATCCTCTCGTTCCGTATTTGTCAGTGGAGCAGAGTAGCCTATGATCTGGCATTGACTGCGGGAGATCAAACAGGAGGAGAGGGTGAGGGAGATGGAGTGAGCGATAAGGGTGGAGGAAGAGATAAACTCACGGGTGGGGAGTAGGGAGAGAAAGGAGAACAGCAGGAGAGGGGAGATGGATGTTTGCTTTGGGTATAAATGAGGTTTAGGATGAGTAGTCACTGTTCCACAGCTGTGACAGGAACACACAGTGTCACCGTGGTAACAGTGACACAATCGGGGCTTTTCCCTCCACACATCACACCGGATTCTTCTCAATATCGATATGTGTACATGTGGGGTGGCGTGTCTGTGCACTCCGTCTGCTCTGCGCTACAGCCACAGTATTGCACTCGGCATGGAATATACATTTTGTGAAGGAGAATTTAGTTTGATCAAATGCGTTATGGAGTGATTGTTTCATGGCTTCCCACCAAAGATTTCATTATGCATGAGTTAAACTAAAAGCCTGTCCTCCATTTTACATGATTTAATGGACCAAGGACTTATTTGGGGATTAAGTGGGGAAGAAGAAAGGCGAGGAAGACAGAGGGAGCAGAGAACAGAAGAGCCGTAGCCCTTGAGAATCCCAATACAATGTGTTCTTATCTTTTGAATGTCACGTACAGTTTTCTATTGGAAGACACTCCAGGTCCTGTGCCATGTCTCTGCCATGTGCTTAAACTAGCAAGAACACACACACACACACACACACACACACACACACACACACACACACACACACACACACACACACACACACACACACACACACACACACACACACACACAAGCATGGTCGCAACAAACCCGTGGATACAATTATTTAGAAATGTTTTTGCACTTGGCTGCGATCACACATTAGTTTTGCTGAGATTATTACGATATGCTTTTAGTAAATTTGCCCATTGAGTATAGCATTCATGCAAACAAAACTGGAAAAACAAAGTGTGGAAAGGAAGGCTAAAATGGAGGAATGCTGAGCGGCCATTTTAAAGCGTCGGAACAAATTCCGTTCTCAGACTTTGTCTCGGTTAAGTTATTGGTAGAACAGTAAAAAACAAATATGCACTTGAATGAAAGCATTTGACAACAATGCAAAATGTAAGACCTCGTTTTTAGATTACTTTATTTTAGCATTGTAGCCTTTATTTGATGGTATATAATGAAGAAGAACGAGGGGGTAATGACTTCCAACAAAGGTTAACGGCCAGGGATGTTGCGATTGTTGCGACGGCGTCTGCAGTTGTTTTGGGTCTTTGCGGTAGCTATTAAAGGTTTACAGGCTGTGTGGCTTTACAGCGGCTCCACAGCACGGCTCATTACCCAGCTAATGAGAGGAGAGGGTGACCCTGCTCACTCTCTTTCAGCTCCTGCACCCCTGGGTGTTACAGCTGGACTGGACCAAGGCAGGGCTAACTCAACCAACACTGTGAGGGTATGTGGAGTGCAAATATAGGTTAGTATGTAAGAACACAAGTATATACACAATCCATTTTTTTCCCGTTGTGCTGATGAGTACCTACCGCTTTGAATGATCGACTACGCAGGAAGTAAGGCGGTGTTGTATTAATACTGAAATGTGCGGTCTATGGTCACACATGCACAGCTGTTGTCTGGTGATGTTGCTGAATGGCTGGCTCAGATATCTGAATGGTAAAATGTAGATGACTGTACATACATCCTCCCACAGGCACTCGGTGTGTGTGTGGGCAGCCGTTTTGTAGGCGGCTGTTCGTCCGTTCCCCATTGGTTCCATTGGCTAGTCTCGAAGACATTTGTACTCTTAGCTTGCATGTCTCTGAGGAGGTACTTTCATAGGACTGATCAAAGGGTTCCGGGGAATTACACAGTGGGAAAACAAGTATTCACATGCCTATCAGAGTCAATAACTGATCTCAAATGATCCGAATGCTGGAGAGCGTTGAGGATCTTGACTGTAATGGGTTGTTTGGGTGCAGTTGGACGATCAGTTGTAAAAGGGCTGTACATATACAATCTCTCCTTCCAATTGGACCCAGTGTTCGGCTTTCTTAGTAGCAGGGCAGGTTGAAAAAGAAGAATGTTAAGATTGCATATATTGAACAGATGCAACCTCCTGATGGGTTGTCATCATTCTATCAGCATGGAGACACTAAATCTCATCTGTGACAGCTTGAGCATCTTGTATGTTATGAAATTATTATATGGAGGAATTAATACTTAGTATTACGCAATAGTACGTAGTGTCATAATGCAGGCGTTTCATGCATTTGTCCTGTTTTTTTCTTTTTTTTTTTCTCTTTCTTTCTTTACCTTCTCTCCACGCTCCCGCTGAACTATGGCCATGACTGAATTTGGTCTAATGCTAATGGTCAGCATTAGCTTTTCTTCCTCGCTCAGCGTTGGTCAGGAAAGCTGTGGAAATCCCGGACGGAAAGCTCCCTAGCTCAGCCGAGCCTGAAATTGGCTTGAATGGAGGAGGAAGCGGCGGCAGGTCACCTGAACGGGTCTCAAGGCAAAACACATTCGTCTCGGCTCTGTTGTTACACCACCAGACACTAAATCTCATCTGTGGCAAGCGAAGCAGTAGTTTTGATTTATCAACCATTCACTGTGACAGAAAGAGAAACACAGAGGCATTTTCTTTCACACACACACACACACACACACACACACACACACTTAGGAATATTGCTTATACTTTAACACTTAAACGTAGAATAAGTGATTTTTTGGCCACACAGTTGATATGGCAAACTTTCCTAGCATTCATTTAGAGCCTTGTTTGTGTCCCCCTGGCACATGTAAGTGCAATTTACTCTCATAGTGGGTTCATTACCACAAGTGATACCTTTCACATAGGCTATAAGTCGTGATCATTTGCTGCCACAAAAATATTGACTATAGCCACAAATATAGTTCATTGACAGACATATTATAGGCTTAATACACACATATGTATCTACATATTGCATGATATTGTCATGTGTGCATGTATACAGGGAAAAGCAATTCCTCCTTTTATAATAGAGCAACACCTCAAACCAAAAGTCAATAGAAAATAGATTTTTCTGGCAAGTTCCTGAGCTCTTGCATGCCCACGTGTGCTCTATAGATCCTATGTATTGACCCGACCGAAGAACCCATGTGTTAGCTCGTACAGTTAAAAGTGATCCATGGTAACTTACAAGTGCACATGCTCACCGGGTAAATCTTTTACACAACGGCCTTGCGCAGCGTGAATAATTACGGAAATTATACGTTTGGTACTGTGGCAGACAAACACTTCTTCTTGCATTGGCTTACCTCGACACTTTTGGTGTAAGGCGGCATAGCACATCCCAACCCAAAGAAAATAAAAAATCTAAATGGTGTATGGTACAGTGGATTCCGATTTGTTTTCCCCATGCTCAATTGAAATTAAATCCAGTGCATCCTTTTCCCATTTATTTCCCAAGTCCCCAGATGCAGCATATAAATAAATAAACAAACAAATAAATTGAATAACATGAATAAGTGTGCAACGCTAACACTACACTAGTCTGTTTATGAGGAAATATTTTAATAGAAATTCTATTTTGAATGTTTAGTGTGTTCCTCTCCCCGCACCTCTCTTTCTCCTCTAGAAAGGAATGGAAGAATAGCGGATGAGCGAGGGGAAGGAGGCAATGAACAGAGTGGGAAGTTGAAACTAAGATTCTGAGACGTGGCCCGTCTCATACGAAGAGACGTGGATAGATGCTCACTGTGATGGGGGGGAAGAACAAATTCTTCTGAGAGGTGGAGATGAGAACACAGAGCAACAAAGGACAATGCATGGCACAGAAAGTTCTGCTGTAATGGGAGACCGCTGCAGATAAGAGTGTAGAGCCTCAGCTAAACTGTACATCTCGCTGAGTTGGCCCAATTGATTAGGACCTTTGGGAAAAGTATGGTCCATATTAATTCTGCACTGTGTGTGCGTGTGTGTGTGCTTGCATGTGTGCATTCTTGTTTATAACATTGGTGTTTGTGTGTGTTCTGCTCGCTTGGGAATTCAGCAACAAAATGTACAGGTACTATTTTGAGATGACTGCAGCACTTTCTGCAAGTTTCACCCGGAGAACTGCAGCACTAGAAAGAAACTCACTATTTTTGCTCAACACATTTGTATCTTCAATCCCATACTGCTGAAGCAGATCTAGTATAAGAAGGTGTTTTTTTTCACGTGTCTATTTGTAATCACCCCTCAAGTTCTTTTGTCTCATACTTATTTTCCAGCACATTTCCTTATGTCTACTTCTCTCTTCTACTTATTTTAGTCTCATGCTTTAGTCTCTGCCTCTTTCTATACTGCCTATCTTGGAAGACATACTATAGACAGAATGGCTAGGCAAGCAAATTGCTGGTACATAATTCCATCTTCACAGTATTCCACTCACCGCTCACCCACTCGGGGTAAAAAAAAAAAGAGAAGCTCCCACATTTAAATCTGCGAGGAAAAGAAAATGGATGGACTGATTTCCATTCCCTCTTTTGTCAGGTCTCTGCTTCCCCCGGCTGTTATCCCCGCAGACACGAGGGGCTCGCAGTCAGACAAGCGCAGGCGGTAACAGCGTGAAGGGACGTTTGCATTGGACAAACAGACAGATGGCAGGACTGACGGAGAAACATTCACCAACCAAGCCCAGTCAATATGTTTCACAGTGCTCCGTTGCTGCCGTTCACCATTGCTCCAAGTGCAGTTCACTTCCAAGCCTAATCTGCTTTGCATCAGGGGTTATCTCCAGGCGCCCACACACAGAATACCTGCAAGGGGATTTCAATCAGCCTCCCCCCCATATGTAATTAAAATGAGATAATTGGTTCCATTCCTTTTTTGTCATCCTTTGATTTGGCCAGCCTGCGCCACAGTGATAGTCCTGCACACATGCACATTGTTCCAACTGTCGCTACCTTTTTCTTTTCTCCATTAACCACTCCAAAGTAATCTTTCCTTTTTCTTTTGTTGCCTTCTCCATTCTTTTCTAAAAGTAAGTGGGATCTCATCCTAAATGTGGTTGTCTGTGTACTGTATGTGGTGTGTGTGTGTGTGTGTTGTAGGTAAGTGTGTTGCTGCCATCATCAGGCAGAAACATAAAGCTACACTCTTAAATCCTTAAAGAAAAACCTCTGCATTTCACAGTTGTCTCTTGCATTACCAGGCTTAGTCTGAAGTCTCTTATCCGTAAATGCCAATGGTTACTTCATGCCCTTCTCAAAATCCCTAACTCCCTCACACCCAAACTACAGTAACAGTATCCTTCTTTCCCTTTTGTATCTTGTTTTAATCTCTCTCTTCTTCATTCCCATCAAGTGGCCGACTTTCCTCTTTTTACTGTATCTTGTCTTGCTCTTCTGTTTCTGTGCCTGAATTGGTTCTCTTGCCCCCCCCCCCCACACCACCACCTTTTAGCTCAAGCAAAGCGAGGCCAACGCTGACACCAAAGAGAAGCTCCCTCTGCGACTAAGGATCTTTGAAAAGTTCCCCAACAGACCTCAGATGGTGAAGATCTCCAAGCTCCCATCCGATTTCACCGTGCCCAGGATTAGGTACAGACTTACAGTCAGACACACACCAAGTCAATTTATACAGCATGTATTTTTTTTGAGATGTTTAATGTGTGTTTTGCCGCTCGGAATCATGTCGCAATATTACACAGTGCTATGCTTTCCAGCCAGTTTAATAAAAAAATAGTAGATAAAATAGATAGCTTGACGAAAACAAGTTAAAAAAAATAAAAAATCTTTGGCATCCACGTTCTAAGTGAACCATTTTATGTTTCAAGCACCAGTAAGAGTTATTTAGTTTTTGCCTAAAGAGAATAAAAACTGGGTCATTAAAATGAGCAACAACATCCACCATACCCAAACAGACCACATCAACAGAAAATGAAGGGGAAAAAAATAATGTTTTAGTAGCTAGTGCGGTAGTCCAGTTTATTGTGGAAACAACATGACAACGAACAAGCACTTGAGATGTAAAAGCTTTTAATGTTGCTGCCATGATGTAAGCAAAGAACCAGAAAGTAGAGAGTAATTAATAATATTCTGCAAGAAGTCCTTTTATACCTTACTGTATGCAGTTTTTCTTTTAGCAGGAGAGCTGAACTGTGTCCGACACAGTGGACCTCATAATCCATTGTATCATTTATTTGCTGATTAGTGCACAGCTGGGACCTTCGCTTCGGCCTAGAAGTCCCCCTCCGCAGCCCATCTCCCGGGCTGCTTCAGCGAGCTTCCACTGACATATTTTGTAGCTGAATTGCACCGAGATAGTTTGGCATTATAACACAATTTAGATTATTCTTCTTTTTTTTTTTTAAGCATTCGGAGCTCTTCAGTAGGAAACCATGCATTAAAATTCATCACTTTGTGTGTGTGTGTGTGTGTGCTGTTTTGTTGTGCACTCTAGGGAAAGTTTTATGAAGCAGTTCATTGATCGTCAGCAGCAGGACACCAGTTGTTTGTTCCGGCGTCTCCCCTCCGCATCTTCCTCCTCTTGTGACCACTCCAAACGCTCAGCCATTGAAGACAACAAGTATATCGACCAAAAGGTACTTTAACACTCGTTCTCACACGCACACAGATAGTGGATAGGAAAGTGATAACTCCGTTTGAGTGGCTATATATGCGGAAGATAAACCATAGCAATAAGAAGCACATTAGCTGTAGCAAATTGCAACATATGTTCACAGTTTTGTGTATGGTGTGTTCTTTTTGGATACTACAGTACATCTAACTGACACATGATGGATTCTCACTATCTGCTCTCTCAGCTTCGCAGGTCAATATTTAGTATCCGAGCTCGTAACCTCCTGGAAAAAGAAAATACGATCAATAAAATCCTGCGGTAAGACACGTCTGCACCTCCCCGTTAAGCCTGGTTTTGGTGATTTGCAGGTCAAAAGACTTCTAGGTTAGAAAGGATCTAAATGTGGTTGAATTCTATTGTTTTTTTATCAACATTTCAGAGAGTGTAATATCATGTGTAGCAATGTTTCATTGCTGCGGAAACAACGGTTATATGTAATCCACATGCTTGAACAACAGTTTCACTTTACAACCAAACATCGCCCAATGTAAACTCGTCTTTTGTTATAATGTTTATATCAGGAGATCATAAGATTTTTGAATTATTTGGGGACCTCAGCTAGATGTGTTTAGAATGCATCATCCACATGAATTACTTCCTAGTCTTTGCTTCTGTCAAACTTATAATATTATACATGCACATTAGATGTAACTATACTATGATGCAACAGCACTCTGGCATTGTTAATGCCTCTCTCTCTCTGTCCCACACACACACACACACACACACACACACACGTACAAAGACACACAAAGACCCACTTCAGACTCATTTCCTGTCACGATGAAGTAAATGGATAATTTGCTGTTCAGTATGGCAGAGCTGGCGCTAAGTGTAGATTAGCTTGCCGGCACCGTGTCAAATCTGGCTGCTCTCCCTCCCCCCCCCCCCTCTCTTATTCAGTCAGCCTGAAAGATAGACAGCATATCAGTAGTCATAACACGTTCTGTCTGGCCTGCCATCTTCCACACAAGCACACCATTAGCCTAACAGTCGTACCAACGTAGGCAAACATACGCACAGTCCAGCATACGCAGGCACTCGTGCGTACTTACTGCCAATAAACCAGTAATCTCCCAGAGTCTCCGTACATGATTGAAGTACACATACTGCCGCAGCCCACAGTGTCGTTAGCTCAGTTCTGGTACATGAGTCTGCTGTTAGCCAGAAAAGACAGGACACACACACACACGCTGACTAATAGAATGATTGGAAACTGTTTCAAAATTACCGTCTACATCGCCACTCGTGTGGGCCCAGAATGACGGAGGTTGAAGATAGCTCGTTAGGCAGAAAGATGGACCAGGTCCAGCTGTGGTTGTGGTTGCCAGCTGGTGACCTAACACACTGACAATTTTTTTAAATCTTCATTATATTGATCATGAGTAGAGGAAAAAAAACATGTTTGTGTTCCACAGGGCTTGTACCACACAGCGTATGCTAAGTGGATCCTTTGAAGGCCAGCCAGCTAAAGAACGCTCCATACTCAGTGTCCAGCATCACATACGGCAGGAGCGCAGGTCTGACCACACACACACACACACACACACACACGCACACATTCAGAAATCCTTACATACTTGCACAGTACTATGCAATACCTGTCTGCTCTTTGTACCTCCAGATCTCTGAGACATGGTTCCACTAGTCAGAGGATCAGCAGAGGGAAGTCGCTGGAGACACTCACCCAGGATGTGAGCAGACATACACACGTCCTGACATATTGTACCGTTGTGCTTGTATGTTCTCAGAATCTCAAAACGAAGGCTTTTGCTGCGCATGTATTCCACCAGTATTCATCTTAAGAGATACAGATAGAGAAATTTCACACACTAAAAAAGGTGTCTTTCATCATTTCATCGTCTCTTCTCTTGCCCCAGCATTCCAGTACAGTACGCTATCGTAACGCACAGAGAGAGGACAGCGAGATCAAGATGATCCAAGAAAAGAAAGAACAAGCAGAGATGAAAAGGTATTTCCACCGACGTTGATCTAATATCAATATGTTGTACATTCAGTTCCATTGACACCTCATAATATATATAACTGATGCTTGTTCCATCTCTATGTAGAAAAGTCCAGGAGGAGGAATTGAGGGAAAATCATCCTTACTTTGATAAGCCTCTGTTCATCGTGGGGCGGGAGCACCGCTTCAGGAACTTTTGCCGGATGATCGTTCGAGCTCGCTTCAATGCGTAAGATCAGTATTGTATCTGTATATGTGGTCTGAAGACGTTGTGTTCAAGTTTCTCCAGGCAGCCTCTCGTGGCATGGAGTGCTCTGTAACATTCAATAAACTCCACAAAAAACATTGAGGTTCACCCACCTGCCTATGATTTCTTTATACCAATGTTGTACCAGTTTAATCTGCAGCATACCAGCAACAAGGGTGAATGCTCTTGTGTGAGTTTAGCTCATAAAACTGTTTTATTTCATTTTTTATACGTCAAAAATGTTGACAATTTATTTTATTTGTCTAGATCCAAAACTGACCCCATAACAGGAGCAGTGAAGAACACCAAATACCACCAGTTGTAGTAAGTGTGATGAATTATCGATTCCTTCACTATTGATCTGTGCGTTGCACAACAGCGGAATGCTTATTAATTCTGCACCTTTATTACCTGACTGTTGTGCCTGTTGTGCCCAAAACTGAGTGATAATGAATGAAAATTGTGAAGTGAGGAGCTGTGAAATAGATTTCACCCATTACGCAACCTGATCGTAATCCAACCGAGCACAGAGTCTGATTATTAAAGTGAGAGGCAGTCCTTTGTATCAGATACTGCTGGTGCCGGGGGATTTATACTGACATCCTTCTGTAGAACAGATTGGGCTGCTCGCGCACACACACACACACACACACACACACACACACACACACACACACACACACACACACACACACACACACACACACACACTTTTATCCACTCTCACTTTCTGATTCTTCTCCCCACATCTCCTCCCTCTCTCTTTGTCCGCCCTCCTCTCTCTCTTTCTTGAATTACCCCTGAGTATTCACTGGTTTGCAAACCAAATAGCTCCCTTGACCTACTTACGGCGAATATACTATTTCTCTGTGCATTCCATAATAAATGATAAGTATGCTAATGTGTGTGTCCCTGCAGCGATCTTCTGGGCCTCGTCACCTATTTGGACTGGGTTATGATTGTAGTTACCATCTGTTCCTGCATCTCCATGATGTTTGAATCACCCTTCACCAGGGTCATGCATGCCCCTTCACTGCAGGTATTATACAAATCAGATGGATCAACGGTTGCATGAGCTAGTGAGCCGACGCATCACTGGACAGATTGTCGCTACACCCATGCCCTCTGTTTCAGATCGGCGAGTACGTGTTTGTGATCTTCATGAGCATCGAGCTCAACCTGAAGATCATGGCCGACGGTCTGTTCTTCACCCCCACAGCTGTCATCAGAGACTTTGGAGGAGTCATGGACATCTTCATCTACCTTGTGAGAAAACTAAAGCCTGATCATAATGGTTGAATGACACTGGGGCGGGAAAAGTGTAATTTCTCGTATTTAAGAATGCTTTTCCTTTCCCCCCCCCTAACCATTCCTCGCTGTCCTCCGCAGGTGAGTCTCATCTTCCTGTGCTGGCTGCCTCCTGACGTCCCTCCTGAGTCTGGGGCTCAGCTGCTGATGATGCTGCGCTGCCTGCGTCCGCTCAGGATCTTCAAGCTGGTACCCCAGATGAGGAAGGTGGTACGGGAGGTTCTCAAAGGGTTCAAGGAGATTCTTCTGGTTAGTGGTTGTACAATTTGCACTTGGGCGCGGTAGAAGAGTGCAACTGCACATTACATTTATGTAGCCTCAGAAGCAGAAAGAGAGATTTATATTAATTAGACGACATGTAAAGGCGCATCGACATAGCTCACTCCTATCACTCTTTAGCTAAACCTCCAACACACTTCATCAGGTGAAAACTCCAGGGAATCACTTTAAACCAAAGTGACAGTAAAATAAAACATTACCTGTGTTTACCTTATCTGGCAGGTAGTGATTTATTTACACTTCAGTGCAGTAGAACATTAAACTTGCAATGATAAGGTTTCGAATGCAACACCGTTAAACTGTGAACATAGTCGTGAAAGAGCTTGGGGATGTGTGAAAAATGATTATATGCTTTGGAAAATGGTCGGCAAAGAATACAACCAGGATTATTCACCTTTATTGGATTGCGCTCTCGTTATTACATTCCCGACTCTTTCTGGGCTTCGCTTACCTTTTGCTTTGCAGAGCATGGATTTTATTATATTATGTGAAGCTATAGCAATAGTTACCGATTCTCTCTGGATCTGACTTTTCCCATCTGAGGTCTCTACATCCACAGCTGTCATGACATCCATCGCTCTCTAATCTCACAGGCTTGGATTATGTTGAACTGCCTTGCCTTAAATTCCTGATTGATTCTCTTGCAGGTTTCCATTCTGCTCCTCACACTAATGCTGGTGTTCGCAAGCTTCGGAGTCCAACTGTTTGCCGGAAAGCTCGCTAAGTGCAATGACCCCCATATCCACGTCCGGGTACAGCAAGAAACATGATCTTCTCACTAACACCCCCCCCCCCCCCCCCCCCCCTCCCATTCCACACTCCCTTCAAAGAACTACACACTGAATAAACAGAAAGGGCGTTCCCAGTCAAATCAATAATCCAGTGATTCCTTTTATCCCATTTTTGTAACAGCAGTTGTTATACTTCTTTGAGCTTGTGCCATAGCAGATATTTTATTATATAGAAAAGCATTAAAGTATAATGCTCAGGTTTTCACGTCATTTTTTAAAATAATATAGCTTCATATTAATAATAACATCATTGTAATCACTAAGTTACCTGGTGAGAACTGGGAATGCATCTAATATTATCCATTAACTTGCATATCAATGAGAAGAAACATATTGTCTTCAAACCGTTATATGAATTATTTAAAAAAAACATTACATTGAAATATTTGAAACATACACAGTAAAGAACTCCCTACCCTAACCTACCCTTCTGTTTTTACTTGTTGTTCTAATTGTTGCTTTATTCTGTGTTTTCCTGTAAACTGCGTTGTTGGTTACAGGACGATTGTCACGGAATATTCCGCATAAATGTCAGCGTTTCCAAGAACCTCAACTTGAAACTCAGGCCTGGAGAGAAGAAGCCTGGTTTCTGGGTACCAAGAGTCTGGTGAAACTGCACTTTATTTTTCTATCGCTGCTTGATTTCTCTGTTTTTCTCCCGCCAGTGATTGATGTATCCATGCTTTCCTTCCTCAGGGCCAACCCTCGTAATTTCAACTTTGACAATGTGGGAAATGCCATGTTGGCTTTGTTCGAAGTGCTGTCCCTCAAAGGCTGGGTGGAGGTCCGAGATGTCATCATTCACCGCGTTGGACCGGTACTGAAACCTCGCCTTACCTTACCTTTCCACTCACTTCCCATCTAAGTGTTCTTTTTGCCGCTGACTTCTACTTTACAAGAACATCGTGACAGTTCAAACACCTCTGTGCCCGCAGATCCACGGCATCTACATCCACGTCTTTGTGTTTCTGGGATGCATGATTGGACTCACTCTGTTTGTCGGCGTCGTTATTGCAAACTTCAACGAGAACAAGGTAAGAGCCACGTGTAAAGATACGGCTCACTACTGTTTTAAAACATTTTTTTAAGATAGTATTGAGACTAGAGAAGAAGACAGTGAGGCCAAATTTAAACTGGTGGATGCTGCAGTTTACACGGTATTCATTTTAGAGCACCAAGATTTGAATGTGTTGTGTCTCCCTCCACCAGGGCACCGCTCTCCTAACAGTGGACCAGAGGAGATGGGAGGATCTGAAAAGTCGACTGAAAATAGCGCAACCTCTCCACCTGCCCCCTCGCCCAGGTGCTCGCACACAAACTAAAAGACAAAGACATACACCGAGTGCTTTGGCGATCATTCTGTAAATAGGAATCAGCGATGGAGCACCAGTCTTCCCTGATTGATCACGTGGTGCGCCTGTGCATTGTTTAGTAGCACTTTCATGATTAATCCATATTTAATAGTCCATGTTTTTCATTGTGGATTGATGCCTCAAAGGATTCATCATGACACCCGAATGATGACGAGCAGCAGTAGCGAAAAAGCTCAATAAGAAGACGGATACCCTGAACTGATCAGACACTTTGTCATTCATGTCACAGCCCTCTACGGCGATTTATTGTATCACATTTCCGCATGTTGGAAGTAAACTACCAGCTTTATCCACACTAAATGAACATTTATGAACACGCATGAATGTTGAATTTACTTTAAATCGAGATTAAATAACAAAAATGCCGTTTTAACCCTTTTTAGATCAGATCTGAGGTCATATCGTGCAGCTATTCAACAACTTCTGCAAAGAAAATATCAGTTTCCTCGAAATCCAATCATCTTCGCTTCCTGTAAAACAAAATATCACGAGTGCTTACATAAGCTAAAACCAACCAATAATATCATGACAGCCATCCATCAGTAATTATTCAACTTTTAGCGACAAGGCAGGTGTGTGTGGAGCCGCAGTCCTCTGTAGCTCCGCCTACTTTTCTGCATTCCAATTAAATGTGAAGGATCTGATTTAAATCCCTCTTGTAAATGTACCCCCCTCAAATATTACATTACAATATCACTGGGACTTCATATTGCTATCGATCACACTTCAACATGGGAATACTGAACATTGACACTGTTGCTCTTCCTCCTGTGAATAGAGTCGTGGCAATAGTCAAAGTGCTTCGGAGGCATTGTGGGAAATCGCCTGTTAGTACGGTTGAGGCTGAGAACTAAAAGGAAAATCAATGGTTTTAGTTCTAGTGAGCAGTGCTGCTGACACCAGCAGTATCTACCCGACTTTGATCCTCATCCAGAGAGCCCTCTGCTCCGGTGCTCATTCACTACTGGCAGATCGCTGCAGCACGCGGCCCTTATCAAAGTACTTGCTAAGATTGCCTCTACGCTCAGCAGTCACGTGTAATCACAGAGGCTGCCGCTAGATGTAATGTTGTTAAACGTCTATTTCATGTTCATTAGATATCAAACTCCCTGCTTTTGAAGTGGACAGTTGTAACAAGGATCTCTTCTAAGATGAATTTGTTGTCACAAGGATAAAATCTCTGCAACGTTTTTCAGATTCAAAGCTTAGAACGCTGACTCATGAAAACGAGCATTAATTTTAAAAAGTGCGTGTGAATAAGGAAATACAATTTTGGAAACCCGGAGTGCAGTGATAGTCCTCCTGTTGCAATCATAAAATATAGTATCATTAGGTAGGAGTTAGGATAGGCTTTGGTAATAGCCAATCACATTAGTTCCTCTCATCCCTTTTTTAAAGCAGCTTCCGTTTTCTAATGAACCTAAGAGAAGACTCTACATCTCCTCTTCAAGTTCCATTTTGGTTTTAGCAGATGAAATACAGTCAGCCAGTGAACAGTAACTTCAGTTTATTACTTTTTTTCTTGACACAAACACGTCTACACACATTAATGTATGTGAACCCTACGGCACACAAGCAGTCCGTGAGTGCCATCTGCAGGACAATAAAGGGTACGACCACAGATGTAACCATCAGCTGACTTTTAAAGCCCCCTGCTCCAGACAGTTCAGAAATTCAAATGTGGTCACTGTCTGGATCAGAGAGTCCCACCCTGGCCGTCAGGTGTCAATACTCTGCCAACTCTCTAATCAACTATGTGCCCCCCAAGAACATTGCGATCATCCACTGCTGGTTTGTTAAATGTTCCCAGAAATATCCAAAAGAAAATCGGGGATGCAGCCTTTTGCAATTATGCACCAAAGCTATGGAACACTTTACCTGCAGACATTAGGGAGGCAAGCTCGCTCAATATCTTCAAAAGTAAACTAAAAACATATCTCTTTACTTTAGCCTTTTAATGGTGATATTTTATATCTCTTTACTTTAGCCTTTTAATAGTGCTATTTTATATCTCTTTACTTTAGCCTTTTAATAGTGATATTTTATATCTCTTTACTTTAGCCTTTTAATGGTGATATTTTATATCTCTTTACTTTAGCCTTTTAATAGTGATATTTTATATCTCTTTACTTTAGCCTTTTAATGGTGATATTTTATATCTCTTTACTTTAGCCTTTTAATAGTGATATTTTATATCTCTTTACTTTAGCCTTTTAATGGTGATATTTTATATCTCTTTACTTTAGCCTTTTAATGGTGATATTTTATATCTCTTTACTTTAGCCTTTTAATAGTGATATTTTATATCTCTTTACTTTAGCCTTTTAATAGTGATATTTTATATCTCTTTACTTTCCAATGTGAAGCACTTTTGGCTGCAATTCTTGTATGAAAGGTGCTATATAAATAAAGCTTATTATTATTATTAATAAAATCTCTGGTCTTCTCTCTGCATGACAGAAAACGGGGGTTTCCGGGCCAAGATGTACGACATTACTCAACATCCCTTCTTCAAGCGGGGCATTGCTGTGCTGGTGCTGGCACAGTCGGTGCTGCTCTCAGTCAAGGCAAAGCCTTATTCTTTAAATTCCTATGAATATTTATTTATTCTGCATGTCAAGTACATTAAGATGTTTCAATAAATATAATGTGAGCTGACATACTGTGTGTGAATCTGCTCTTCTGCAGTGGGACGTAGAAGACAACGTAACGTTTCCTCTCGCCACCATGTCGGTGGTCTTCACCTTTATATTTGTACTGGAGGTGAGCTTGTCATCTACTCCTCCATCAGTTTCAAGGTTTTTTTTTACTTTGATTTCCCTTTTATGGGCGGAGACGTCGGTCTGATGTTACTTTGTGTCGCCGTTGTTACCCAGGTGACCATGAAGCTGATAGCCATGTCTCCAGCGGGTTACTGGCAGAGCAGACGGAATCGCTACGACCTGCTGGTCACAGTGTTGGGTGTCATCTGGATAGTCCTGCACTTTGCCTTACTGGTTAGACAAATTGTCACATTAACGGAAGTCAATGTTAAGCATTTTAGCAAATGCTACATAAATAACTCATCGTTTCCCCTCTCTAGAATGCGTATACCTACATGATGGGCACGTGTGTGATTGTCTTCAGATTCTTTACAATATGTGGGAAGCATGTAAGTTTACTTGCGTGCAAGAACATACTTAATAGTCGGAAGAAAAAAGAGAATATGTATTGCAACAACAGAATATGCTTCTGTGTGTGTGTGTGTGTGTGTGTGTGTGTGTGTGTGTGTGTGTGTGTGTGTGTGTGTGTGTGTGTGTGTGTGATGAATAAAGGTGACTCTGAAGATGCTGCTGTTGACCGTGGTAGTCAGCATGTACAAGAGCTTCTTCATCATCGTGGGCATGTTCCTCCTCCTCCTCTGCTACGCATTTGCCGGCGTTGTTCTCTTTGGAACTGTCAAATACGGAGAGAACATCAACCGGTAAGGATTAGATCTTCTGTTCATCGACCGGACCCGCCCGCGTTCCTTCTTTGTGCTGCTTGTTCCCTCTGATGAGCACCGCAGGCTGTGTGCAGTAGATACAGTGAAACTAATCTTTATAGACTTGTCTGATTCTTTACGTCTCCCCTGATTGCAGGCATGCCAACTTCTCCACAGCGGGCAAGGCTATCACCGTTCTCTTCCGTATTGTCACCGGGGAAGATTGGAACAAAATCATGCATGACTGTATGGTAAGAGGAGCGGCAGGTCCAGCACACACATCCCCACAGACAAAAGGAACAGACCATTTATTCCCAATATAAAAAAATAAAAAAGCTGTACACTGTAAACATTATATTTTGTGTTGCGAGGGTCGCTTCAGTGTTCTGCCGCTGCCCCGATACAATGGAGGCGAATGGATTTTTGTTTGTGGTGCTCAAAGCAAAAGTTATGAGTTACTCTGGGTACTCCCAGTTGTCTATACAACTTTGGATACTTCACAGACCTCACTGTCAGCAGTTTTGACTAGAACTGCTTTCTAGCAAAGAAATAACCCCAATGAATACTGCTGACGTGGCTATCTGCACGGCTGGACATCACTCCGTAAATGGGACGATGTTCTTTTTTGTAACTTGGGTGAACTGCCGCATCATTTCAGGCTAAGATTAAATGGCCATTAAATTAAAAAAAAAATGGTGTGTTTTTTTCTGTCCCCAGGTACAGGCTCCGTTCTGCACCCCGGATAAACATCGATACTGGGAGACTGACTGTGGCAACTACGCTGGAGCGCTTATCTACTTCTGCTCTTTCTATGTCATTATAGCCTACATCATGCTCAACCTACTCGTAGGTCAGTGTGTGTAGGTATACTTGTATTGATCGCATTGTGGGGACCAAAGCTTGTTTACTCAGCCACATTATGGGAACTCACCTTCATTTTGGGGACATAACTGCGTGCATGCCTCAAGGCAATTCAAAAGGAGGACAAACTTGTGCTTTGGCAACAGCAAGGGCTCTATGTCATGCTGCTTTTTATTACGCCAGACTGCAGAGCTCATAAAGCACACTTACGTGTGGTTTTGTCATCCCTCCAAAGAAACAATAAAGAGTTTCTCCTGAGACGAGAGTTTAGTTTATTACAGCTTATTATCAACACAATGATTAAACCCCTTCATGCAGAAATGATTATTTCTTTCTCACGTCAGGGGCCGCCATATAAGAAGAGGGAGAGAGAGAGGCGGAATGACATGGCAGGAAAAAGAGTTACACAGGAGGGCATGACTAAAATTAAATCGTGCATGAGTCTTAGATATGAACCATCTTTTTGGAATTTAATCTACGGTGTGTATTCTCTGGTTCTGTGGACTGTATCTGTATCATTCAGCTTTGTATGGGGGGCTATCTTGTCTTGACAGACACAGATGGTGAGGCATAACACACAGATACTTATTATGATATGAGAGCAACCACTGACCTTTTACCAAGAACATTCCTTCTAATAAATCCTAAACACACACACACACACACACACACACACACACACACACACACACACACACACACACAAAGGAATCGAGTAGAGAAATGAAGTCAAGGGGATTGTCTTGTAGCTTGAGCTCGTATTATGAGATTGGTTGACTCGTATCGTCATAGAAATAAATTGATACTTTCGAGCTATAAAGGGCAGCGGAACAACTTGCTTTCATTGTTATATAAACGCAGATGACGAATCTCGAAATGAAAACTGGCTATTGTGGAATATTTGCGTCTGTGAGTATTAATTTCTCTTGCTACCGCTGCAGCCATCATCGTGGAGAACTTCTCTCTGTTCTACTCCACTGAGGAGGACCAGCTGCTGAGCTATAACGACCTGAGGCACTTCCAAATCATCTGGAACATGGTGGACGACAAACGGGAGGTGAGAAACCATCAACCGGAGAGAGGATGAGGACACAGCCGAGGGGAGAGGATGATGATTGTGTATGGCTTCGAGCGGAGGATAATATGGAGAAAATAAAAGCAGGATGAGAGCTAATGAGAAGGGCTGAAGGGAATGAAGTATGGCATTGAGTGATAGGGAGTATAAGTAATTATAACAGTGTGTGCGGGATTAAAAATGGAGTCCCCCCCCCTTTTCTCATTTATCCATGATGTCATCTGGATGTACCGTAGGCTTTTCTTTTGAATTATTTGTGGAAGCATGTACAATTATAACATACTAAACAATGTAGATATGTGAGGCACAAGCTGTAACTGCAGTCTGATATCCCATATCAAGACTCTTCCCCATTCATCGGTATGTGAGGTTTCAGACAGTTTATGCTTGAAACAGAGGAAGTTACCGCCTCATGAGAGATTCCAAACAGGGCAGTAAGAGGATTACATTCTAGCTTGTGTTCAGAACTGATTGAAAATGAGAAGTTCAACACGGATGTTGAAGATTTAAAAGTCTCCGCTTTATAGACTTGAATCACGTCAACGCCTCATGAATAACCCAGTGACTTCTACGACTTCTCCCCCAGGGTTTGATCCCCACATCCAGGGTGAAGTTCCTGCTCCGTCTGCTCCGGGGCAGGCTGGAGGTAGACCTGGACAAAGACAAGTTGCTGTTCAAACACATGTGCTACGAGATGGAACGACTGCACAGCGGAGGGGATGTGACCTTCCATGATGTGCTCAGGTGACCGTGGAACACCACATACACTTCCATGCAGATACAGTGTGTAAATATGTAAGGCAAGGCCCACTAGGGTCACACAATGTAACGTCACTACCATGCGGCAACCCTCGGGTCTGAGAAGTACCTAAAGCCTGCATTCTCTCTATTATCCAGCAGGGGGCGAATCCACAGTAAATGAGAAAATGACTTCTCGCATACATGTATTACATCAAAACACATTTTAATAATGGACTAATGGTTTGAATCACTAGTGTCAAGTCTTCGTTAATACAGCATGATGTTCATATTGTACATTTAGAGTAAAAAAATCAGCATTCGGTTGTACTTAGTTCCTCTTGTGTCACCTCTGCTTGCAAAAAAAACCGAGGGATCGTCACAGGACGAACTCTTGCACAGGAGGTCACACAACGTGCTTCGAAAGAGAACTGAACTGAACGTCTTCCACAACTTGAATCCCCCTTATTGAAAGAGTAGAGTTAGTCATATCACATCCCATCATTTCAGGCTTTAGAAGTCTTTAAACTTGAGTTAGATGGTTCGGTGCTGCTTCTGTGCCACGTTGCCTTGCACAGCTCTACCTGTGTAAGTAGTATCTCTGCTCTAAGGCCCTTGATGATCTTTGATTTTACCGAAGCGTAATTAATTCCACTAAATATGTCCCTCTTTTGGCTGTATGTCTGTGTGTGTGTGGGGTGTTGTTGTATGTGCATACAGCATGCTGTCTTATCGCTCAGTGGACATTAGAAAGTCTCTCCAGCTGGAGGAGCTGTTGGCCAGGGAACAGTTGGAGTACACCATTGAAGAAGAGGTTGCCAAACAGACCATACGCATGTGGCTCAAGAAATGCCTCAAGCGCATCCGGGCGGTTAGTCTCTCCACAGCAAATCACACAAACATGCACTAATGTTTTACAAAAAAACACACATGTACAGTACACTGTACAGTGTCACACACTCACGTTGTCCGTGTGCACTTGCAGAAGCAGCAGCAGTCGTGTAGCATCATCCACAGCCTGAGAGAGAGCCAGCAGCAGGAGCTGAGCCGCTTCCTCAACCCCCCGAGCATAGAGACCACCTTGCCGAGTGAAGACCACAATACTAACAACCCAGACAACCCCTCGCAGCCTGAGGTAAATCCCCATATCCACACCCAACCTGCGTACACACTCGCACATGCTCACAGCTTGACAGATATTAAGATCATCATATAATCTGCAGGTGTTGCGCTTGATGTGGTGAAACAAAGGATGTGTCTTCTTTGTTTAGATGAGTGGTCTCCAGCAGCTACTGAGCCCCACGTTGTCAGACAGAGGAGGCTACAGGCAGGACTCTTCAGACCTGGGGAGACCCCAGAGGAAGCTGGGACAGTGGCGGCTGCCTGCAGGTGTGTATGGCTCCGTATAGTCCATTGAAAGTGGTCTGTAGAGGATGTTCTGTTAAAGTGAGTTTAACAAAACTGTATGTGTGCTTATATTACCGAAAGGTTGACTTAGTTATCCAGACAGGTCACTTAAAAGCAAACTCTTATTTTAAAATAGTGGCCTGGCGAGAGGCAAGGCCCCCTTCCCCCCCCCCGAGGTGGAATTTTAATAATGAAGACGAAGAAATCCAGGTGGAGATGTCAGCCTGTGAATTCTGTGCTCTTTGTGTTTGTTGTGTCAGGTCGCACAAGTGTCAAGTCCATAGTGTGCAAGATGAACCCCGTCAACGACGAGGCCTCTTCAGGGTCAGAGGTGAAGAAGTGGTGGACCCGTCAGCTGACTGTGGAGAGCGACGAGAGCGGCGACGACCTCATCGACATTTAGAGAATGAGGCCGCGGCGCGTCCTGCAGTTATTTTTTTTTTACAGACGAGCTTTGAAGCTTGCTGGCTGACTCGAGTCGTTTCCTCGCGCTCTCCCCCGATCAAATGAAAAACAATGCTTTTTTTCTAACCTCTTTTTAATCCAGGTTCAGAACTGTTCAGAAAGTGTGCTAGGCTGTGCGTGCAGGTTTACCACGATGCTTTCGTTTGAGGAGCCATTTTGACATGCGGGGACAATTTCGTACCTCTGGGATAGGTATTACTCTTTCTCTGTGATCTCCACTCATTATGATGCCTGAGGTTTTCTATGCAGACACAAATGTTGTGAAGGCAGACTGTGATACGAAAGGACATGTTGCATTCATTACACAAACCAAGAAGCTGCTGCTCTATGTGTTTTCTACTGTTCTGCCTGTTTTGTGTAAACGGTAATTACATCGGCGCAGCAACAATATGTCGTGTCGTCCTTTCATGTCAATGCTTCGTCTCTGTCCTTCTGTTTCAGTCCATGTTTCTGATAGCGTCTCTTCTGGTCTTCAGTATTAATTGTATAAACATGGATTTTTCTTATAGTCACTTTATACTTAAACCAGGCTTCTTGTTCTAGTTGGTAGAACAAGCACATTAAAGCAGCTTTTAGATTTATGACTCTGAATGTAATTAAAAGTCAAATCTATCTTATGTATTTGTGAGGAGTCAAAACATGTACAAGTATTTTGTAAATTATTATAAATCAAATTCTAATAAAGATCTGCACAGGCATTTATGAGCAAAAACAATTGTCAGATTTCATTTACTTTACATTACAAACTTTGAGCAGACACTGACGAGCACCATCCGCACTTTTCTCAGGCGCTGTTCAATATGACACAAGAAATAGTCTAAAATATTAAATCCCAAACGTTCTCTATTTTCCTGTAGGAACTTTGGCTCCCTATATGCTTTTAGTCTACAATGCATGGGGGTGTCCTGAGTCTTTCCTCTTGTCCCCCTTCACCAGGACTTGTTTTACACTGATTCAATTTATGGGGAATTTAATTACCCCCTCTATGAGTTAAAATTGGGATTAGACTAACGAAGGGGGTAATTGAGAGGACAGATGCTGTTTAATGATTCTCCTCGCACACATCTGCTCAGATCAAACGCTGACTGCAGTCCCGGTCCCTTCTCTGGATAACACTGCCCTCTCCTGGATACATGCTGAGCTGCCCTGCTAAGCTGTTGAGCATTTTATTTCTGATTGTATGGGTCCCAATGCTATGTATAAAATGCAACTAAGTGACCAAAGGAGAATTGACTTCATTCTGAGGCTGTGGTGCAGGGCTATTCCTTTTGACTACATTACATTGTACAGTATCGTCCTCCTTCACATACTCATTATTAAGTCATTGCGCCCAGCACTTTCACAGCGATGGCCGATGATGACAGTCCTGTCATCTGCTCTGAGCGGCTCGCTGTGGACCGAGATGAGCTCAGTTTGCAACCAGCCGCCCGGGTCAGCGTGAATCTGCCGTCCGCAGAATGAAATGTAGTTCATCCAGTAGACGGGCACTGTGAGTACACACATCCACTCACACAAACAAACACATAAACAGAGGTGTGTGTGTGTGTGTGTGTGCATTTTAACCCCCTGTGTTCCTTGATGTATTTCTTTCTCGTTAATTCATCTCACAATCGCTCCGGGTTGGATTTGAGCTAATTGACTAATGCACTCAGCTGCTGCCGGCAGCAGCTAAAGCATTTTACCTTAACAAGGGCCCTTGTTAGACACAGAATTAGTCCATTAAAAGAGACAGGGTCTTCATTTGTCCATTCAAAAGCCTAGTAAGTTTCACAGTTGATGGAGTGCGTATGGGGTTTGGAATGGATAATGAATGTGAGGGAAAGCAAAGAGAGTGTAGAGAATCAGCTGCCTGTGGGACGCCAACTTACTCTATAGAAACCATGACTTACTCACACAATCCGGTCTCTCGATAACTGAGTGGCCCCCCCCCGACATATGGTCCTGTAGGGAAACAGTGTGACATCAGCCCTCTTGCCAATCAAATGTCTTTAATTTCTCTTTTCTGGTTCTTTCTTCTCCTCAACTATCGCCTCTTAAGCTCCACTCTAGCTCATCAAAGGGCTTTTTCTCTTTTTTTCTCATTTTCGCCCTGCGTGATAGAACACTTTTTTGTCTTTTAATAGCCTCTGCATCACACTGGCTCTTACAGGACCTGTTGTTTTTACCCTCCCTATTCTAATTTGCCCATCTCTCCGTTGTGCGTGTCCACTGCTTATTTAGGGCCTAATTGAGGCACTTTGGTAATTGGGGAGGAAGTTCTTAAGAGCAGAGGGAGTAGAAGAGTGTCTGTGAGTTGAGATTACCTGTAATTAAAGTACATGATGGCTTTGATGGTTTGGTCCCCTCCTGTTGAGATGTCGCCTTCAAATCATGCCGGTACACGCAGCGTCACATCGACATAAAATGCCTTCTCTTCCTATACTGCAGTACAAGACACACACACACACACACACCCCCCGATGCAAATACTGCAAATGCTTATACAAAAGACAGACACACACTTCACGTACTGTACAGCCCCTGTACAGTTGTTAATAACTCTCCACACAGCTAATTAACAACTAGTTCTGGAGGAGGAAGTTTTGTAAGAAGTTATAATGTAGAGCACACTTGTCACCCTCCCCCAGAAAGTCCCAATGTATCCCTCTGAGACGTCACACAGAGACGATGTGACCAGCTGATTATAAAATGAGGTGCGATTGCCCTTGAACGTGCAAATGCTCGCTGTTTCGAATGTGCGAGATGTAAAGGGCTTAGATTCCTCGTGACCCGATTCACCGTTGGGTGACGGATTCTAACACTATTTTATCGAGATCAAATTGGAAAAACTTTACTTGGATTCTTGCTTCGTGTCTCCGTATCGAAGCACCTTGGCGGCAAATGAAACTTGTAAAAAGCAGACTTGTGTTTTCTACGGCTGCACAAACACAGGAAGGAACTGCAAAATCATACACTCACACTCTCATACAAACTCGCCTATAAAGCATAAATTGAGCAAAGAGCAGAGGCGTCCACACAGGCAGTGATGTGTGCCTCAACAGTAAGACTGATTAGAGTTAATATGAGGTGAAGCAGGGTAAAAGCTTTCCCTCACTGAGCTCCTCGTAGCTATTGTCCCTTCTAAACACTATTGACAGTGTCTGTCTGCAGCCTTGAGCAATTAAGTGGCCCGGACAGGGGTTAAAGCAGGGCGAGCCTCATAAGGTGGCCATTGTTCCTCAAGGCCCCGATGACATCTATTTCAAAAGATGCAAAGGATTATCCGCCGTGTACATTTGTTCATCATTTCAATGTAACTCTCTCTCAGTTTTACATCCTTGTTGTGAATCTTTCGCTGCTTTCCACACATTCTTAGCCTCTTAAAATAAGGTGGCGGCAGTGCAAATTAGCCGCCTGTATCTCATGTCAACATCCACCCCAGGTCTAGGCCTGAACCTGTCCCTGTGTTTTGAAACAGATGGCTACTACTACAATAAAAAAAAAAGTAGCAAATTATTTTAGCAGCAGGCGGCAAAGGCAATTAACAACTGGCATAGTGTTGATTAAAATCCATTCCAGTCTCAATGAAGGGAGAAAAAAAAGTCTTGTTTTTCAGTCGGCATACGTCCGTCGCTCAAACTCTGCTGACCTTGACCCGACCACAGCTGTCGTTCACTTAGGACCGATGTATCACTCTTTGACCTCATATACTCGTTATTGAATATGCAGGGGAAAAAGTCCCACTCTTTATGTGTTGGTAAATAACACACGGGAAGTCAAATCAGGCGCCCCGGTAGGTCACCTGGTGCAGCAGGTGCTCCGTGTATCAAGGTTGAGTCCTCACTGCAGCGGCCCGGGTTTGAATCCGACCTGCGGGCCTTTTCTGCATAGTCCTCTCTCCCTCCCACCGTCCTGTCTATCTATCCTCACTATCTAATAAAGGCAAAAGCAGGACAATTATCTTAAAAAAAAAAAAAAAAGAAATACAACTAAACCTGTTTTTAATTACTACAATCAATAAATTCCATGTGTTCCATGAGGTTTAGGTAAACTGTCCCGTACGATAGTATATTATTCCCATGAAAACAATCGTGGTGAGATCCAACTGCCTCAAACTCAACTTCAGCTCAACTCCCACCGTCCCACACACAATATTTTAAAGCTGTCATTTGTCTGTGCTTCATAATCTCCACAACTGATCTGGGACAGGCTGTTTTCTGCCTGATTAGATCAAACATCTTCTATTTTTTCCCCCATATAAGTTCAATTTAAAAGCTTGTTTCATGCTTGAAATGTAACTCTCAGATTTAGACCTTGATACTGCGGCTCCTTTTGTAAAACGTGATGAATGCAGGAAGTCATTCTTCAGGCCTTTTACCTCATGTACCTCATCAACAGCAGTCAATTGCCACCCAACCAATCACAGAGCACCAAGTGAGAGGTTGTACTTTGTCTTTGAGCCAGAAAATCTAATTTTCACTAAACACCTAATCAGTCCCATTCATCTGACTATGGTTCCCTAGTTCGTCAGTTCTACACCTGGCTTTGGCATCTTTAATTACTAGGAGACAGGCTTTGTCTGATCTGGAGCCAAGATTGGAATATGAGTGGCAAATTCTGAAGGAAATCATACAGGCTCAAACCAATTCAATTACCCACCAATCAAAGTAGAAAGGCCTGTAATTGCAGTGAAAGGGTAAGAGCCTCCACTTCAGACCGAACATTGAGGGTATTATTAGCAAGGAATAATGCCTACCTGCAGGGGGTGCTATGCTCAAACAATTCAATTTCACTGCGGCTGCGGCATGCCATCTTACAGATCACTGGGAAAGCATTCTTTAATGTGATTATAGCCCTTGGTGAGACATTGCCTTGTAATTTCATGTTTTTAACTCTGCCATTATGTTAAATTGTGCATGAATATGGTGTTTGTGATGCGAGGAGAATGATGTGACATTATGGAGAAGCGAAGCCTTCGCACTGCCTTGTGTATTAGGA
Source organism: Cottoperca gobio (assembly GCF_900634415.1). Classification (NCBI taxonomy): domain Eukaryota; kingdom Metazoa; phylum Chordata; class Actinopteri; order Perciformes; family Bovichtidae; genus Cottoperca; species Cottoperca gobio. The sequence goes on from NC_041375.1 coordinate 19,534,396, forward strand.
AGTGAACATAATGTACTAACAATGACAGAAGAAGCAGCAGCATTGTGACGAAAAGGTTTCACGTCAGGATAGACTAGATGTCCTAAAAGAAAAACCTGTTGTCTTGCACTTGAGATGTCGACCATTTTTTCCATAACTCCGAACCAAATGCCTCCCGTTCTGTATTATCTACTCCAATATCATTCCAGGTGATTCTGTTATCTGATCATAGAAGTCTTCCAAGTAAACAAACAGATAGAAAACCAGCATCAGTCAGGTCAAGCTGAAGAAGAAGAATGGACTCCATCATTGTGTGCTGGAACATTGTGCATTCACACAAAAGAACAACGTGATTCCTCCTCAGCTCAATAAGCATCCATACCTAGTTTCTTATTCTGCTGAGATCAAAGACAGCCTTTTAATTTCAGTCGGTCCGCACCTGCCCACATCTTCCTCCCCTTTCTCTGGAAATTGTGAATGATTTTAATATATGTATTTGTCATCTGCCCCCTCCTCCCTCTGCGTCCAACCTATTCATTTGGAGACCCAGACCCAGAGATGTATAAAAGCCCAGACAGAGAAATGGAATGGCGGTGACAGAGTCAGAGAAATGTAGAAGTGTGCTGCCGACTGACAGAAACCCCCACTGGCTGCAGAATGGGATAGTTTGGGACAACTCAGGTACAAACTGACAACTTCAATTTTGCCTTTGCTTTGTTTTCCTCTTTTTATTCCTCTTTGTTTGACTGCATTTGAAGATTGCCAATCACAGCATCAAAAGAGAACACTGTTGTCATATAGTTTGTTTTTCCAAACGTAACCTTTCGCTGCTCCGCAGTCACACTCCATTTTTGTCACATTCCAAACATTGGAACTCGTGTGTATGTGCGGTGTGCGTGCACGCCGGCACGCGGCGGCTACGCGTGCTAAAAAGCAAACAAACAAAATCAAACGACATCAAATGGTATCAAAGTGAAAATCAGTGTCCTTCATGGATTGTGTGATGCGACTGATTATTTTCTGCTTGGCTCGGCACACTTCTGATTTTTTTAAGACAGTGTAGATCTGATTTCAAAATAAGATTCTGACATTTGACATGACAACTTCACAGCAATTCATTTTACACCGGGGACAGGACTTTGCCACGATCAACTAAGCGTCTGCTCGCCAGATTATTGGTTACCTAATATCAACTATCTAAATTAAACCTAATTGTCCCACTTTATTTAGATAAAAGCAGCGGTCGTCTGGATATTCTGCAGTTAAACCCGGTAAGTGTTTGACCCGATCGTTGAGGATGAAGTTACAGTATCGTCTTCAACCCTTGCCAGAAACGAGCCTCTCCAGTCTCCACACAATTCATTATTACTGATGTAGCTCTGCAGGGAGCCCGTCTCTGTGGGCACACAAACACAGACGATACCCGAATTGTAGGATTACCAGAAAAGGTTGTGTAAGTTTGCTAACTTACTACATACTTTATATAAGACAGTGGTGAGGAGTAATGGAGGCCAAGGGATCCAGACTCACTGAAGCACAGACGCAGGCTTTTGTTGTGCGAGTCTCAGGGTGAGGAAAAAGGGGGAAGCATCCTGGAGTTCAGACTGCCTCCATGTCTGTCCCGAGTGCTTACAAATACACACAAGTGCAGTCTCTTGCCCGCGCC